>NW_028230492.1:5000-165291 GCF_043228905.1 Azolla caroliniana | reverse complement strand
ATTTTTGTATTCAAACATGCGAATCGAAGCCAACAACGCTAGCTATGATATGGAATTTAAAAAATCAAGATTTTGAAACTCAGGTCGAGAGACATGACGAAATTACCACATTTGAGGAGGGAGTTCAAAGGAGCCCTTGAGTAAATTAAAATGTTCATACCTGGCTCGTGTGATATCGGATTTTTGTATTCAAACATGCGAATCGAAGCTAACAACGCTAGCTATGATATGGAATTAAAAAATCAAGATTTTGAAGCTCAGGTTGAGAGACATGACGAAATTACCACATTTGAGGAGGGAGTTGAGAAGAGCTAGTAGGTAAATTAAAATGTTCATACCTGGCGAGTGTGATATCGGTTTTTTGTGTTCAAACATGTGAATCGAAGCTAACAACGCTAGCTATGATATGGAATTAAAAAATCAAGATTTTCAAACTCAGGTCGAGAGACATGACGAAATTACCACATTTGAGGAGGGAGTTGAGAGGAACCCTTGAGTAAATTAAAATGTTCATACCTGGCTCGTGTGATATCGGATTTTTGTGTTCCAACTAGCGAATCGAAGCTAACAACGCTAGCTATCATCTGGAATTAAAAAATCCAGCTTTTGAAACTCAGGTCGAGAGACATGACGAAATTACCACATTTGAGGAGGGAGTTCAAAGGAGCCCTTGAGTAAATTAAAATGTTCATACCTGGCTCGTGTGATATCGGATTTTTGTATTCAAACATGCGAATCGAAGCTAACAACGCTAGCTATGATATGGAATTAAAAAATCAAGATTTTGAAACTCAGGTCGACAGACATGACGAAATTACCACATTTGAGGAGGGAGTTCAAAGGAGCCCTTGAGTAAATTAAAATGTTCATACCTGGCTCGTGTGATATCGGATTTTTGTATTCAAACATGCGAATCGAAGCTAACAACGCTAGCTATGATATGGAATTAAAAAATCAAGATTTTGAAACTCAGGTCGAGAGACATGACGAAATTACCAAATTTGAGGAGGGAGTTGAGAGGAACCCTTGAGTAAATTAAAATGTTCATACCTGGCGAGTGTGATATCGGTTTTTTGTGTTCAAACATGTGAATCGAAGCTAACAACGCTAGCTATGATATGGAATTAGAAAATCAAGATTTTCAAACTCAGGTCGAGAGACATGACGAAATTACCACATTTGAGGAGGGAGTTGAGAGGAACCCTTGAGTAAATTAAAATGTTCATACCTGGATCGTGTGATATCGGATTTTTGTGTTCCAACTAGCGAATCGAAGCTAACAACGCTAGCTATCATCTGGAATTAAAAAATCCAGCTTTTGAAACTCAGGTCGAGAGACATGACGAAATTACCACATTTGAGGAGGGAGTTCAAAGGAGCCCTTGAGTAAATTAAAATGTTCATACCTGGCTCGTGTGATATCGGATTTTTGTATTCAAACATGCGAATCGAAGCCAACAACGCTAGCTATGATATGGAATTTAAAAAATCAAGATTTTGAAACTCAGGTCGAGAGACATGACGAAATTACCACATTTGAGGAGGGAGTTCAAAGGAGCCCTTGAGTAAATTAAAATGTTCATACCTGGCTCGTGTGATATCGGATTTTTGTATTCAAACATGCGAATCGAAGCTAACAACGCTAGCTATGATATGGAATTAAAAAATCAAGATTTTGAAACTCAGGTCGAGAGACATGACGAAATTACCAAATTTGAGGGGGGAGTTGAGAGGAACCCTTGAGTAAATTAAAATGTTCATACCTGGCGAGTGTGATATCGGTTTTTTGTGTTCAAACATGCGAATCGAAGCTAACAACGCTAGCTATGATATGGAATTAAAAAATCAAGATTTTGAAACTCAGGTCGAGAGACATGACGAAATTACCAAATTTGAGGAGGGAGTTGAGAGGAACCCTTGAGTAAATTAAAATGTTCATACCTGGCTCGTGTGATATCGGTTTTTTGTGTTCAAACATGCGAATCGAAGCTAACAACGCTAGCTATGATATGGAATTAAAAAATCAAGATTTTGAAACTCAGGTCGAGAGACATGACGAAATTACCAAATTTGAGCACTAAGTTGAGAGGAGCCCTTGAGTAAATTAAAATGTTCATACCTGGCTCGTGTGATATCGGATTTTTGTGTTCAAACATGCGAATCGAAGCTAACAACGCTAGCTATCATATGGAATTAAAAAATCAAGATTTTTAAACTCAAGTCGAGAGACATGACGAAATTACCAAATTTGAGGAATGAGTTGAGAAGAGCTAGTAGGTAAATTAAAATGTTCATACCTGGATCGTGTGATATCGGATTTTTGTGTTCAAACTTGCGAATCGAAGCTAACAACGCTAGCTATGATATGGAATTAAAAAATCAAGATTTTAAAACTCAGGTCGAGAGACATGACGAAATTACCAAATTTGAGGAATGAGTTGAGAAGAGCTAGTAGGTAAATTAAAATGTTCATACCTGGCTCGTGTGATATCGGATTTTTGTGTTCAAACATGTGAATCGAAGCTAACAACGCTAGCTATGATATGGAATTAAAAAATCCAGCTTTTGAAACTCAGGTCGAGAGACATGACGAAATTACCACATTTGAGGAGGGAGTTCACAAGAGCTCTTGAGTAAATTAAAATGTTCATACCTGGCGAGTGTGATATCGGATTTGTGTGTTCAAACATGCGAATCGAAGATAACAACGCTAGCTATGATATGGACTTAAAAAATCAAGATTTTGAAACTCAGGTCGAGAGACATGACGAAATTACCAAATTTGAGCAGGGAGTTGAGAGGAGCCCTTGAGTAAATTAAAATGTTCATACCTGGCTCGTGTGATATCGGATTTTTGTGTTCAAACATGCGAATCGAAGCTAACAATGCTAGCTATGATATGGAATTAAAAAATCAAGATTTTGAAACTCAGGTCGAGAGACATGACGAAATTACCAAATTTGAGGACTCAGTTGAGAGGAACCCTTGAGTAAATTAAAATATGTTCATACCTGGCTCGTGTGATATCGGATTTTTGTGTTCAAACTTGCGAATCGAAGCTAACAACGCTAGCTATGATATGGAATTAAAAAATCAAGATTATGAAGCTCAGGTCGAGAGACATGACGAAATTACATAATTTGAGGAGGGACTTGAGAAGAGCTAGTAGGTAAATTAAAATGTTCATACCTGGCGAGTGTGATATCGGATTTTTGTGTTCCAACTAGCGAATCGAAGCTAACAACGCTAGCTATCATCTGGAATTAAAAAATTAAGATTTTGAAACTCAGGTCGAGAGACATGACGAAATTACATAATTTGAGGAGGGAGTTCAAAGGAGCCCTTGAGTAAATTAAAATGTTCATACCTGGCTCGTGTGATATCGGATTTTTGTGTTCAAACTTGCGAATCGAAGCTAAGAACGCTAGCTATGATATGGAATTAAAAAATCAAGATTTTGAAACTCAGGTCGAGAGACATGACGAAATTACCAGATTTGAGGAGGGAGTTCAAAGGAGCCCTTGAGTAAATTAAAATGTTCATACCTGGCTCGTGTGATATCGGATTTTTGTATTCAAACATGCGAATCGAAGCTAACAACGCTAGCTATGATATGGACTTAAAAAATCAAGATTTTGAAACTCAGGTCGACAGACATGACGAAATTACCACATTTGAGGAGGGAGTTCAAAGGAGCCCTTGAGTAAATTAAAATGTTCATACCTGGCTCGTGTGATATCGGATTTTTGTATTCAAACTTGCGAATCGAAGCTAACAACGCTAGCTATGATATGGACTTAAAAAATCAAGATTTTGAAACTCAGGTCGACAGACATGACGAAATTACCACATTTGAGGAGGGAGTTCAAAGGAGCCCTTGAGTAAATTAAAATGTTCATACCTGGCTCGTGTGATATCGGATTTTTGTATTCAAACATGCGAATCGAAGCTAACAACGCTAGCTATGATATGGAATTAAAAAATCAAGATTTTGAAACTCAGGTCGAGAGACATGACGAAATTACCAAATTTGAGGAGGGAGTTGAGAGGAACCCTTGAGTAAATTAAAATGTTCATACCTGGCGAGTGTGATATCGGTTTTTTGTGTTCAAACATGTGAATCGAAGCTAACAACGCTAGCTATGATATGGAATTAAAAAATCAAGATTTTCAAACTCAGGTCGAGAGACATGACGAAATTACCAAATTTGAGGAGGGAGTTGAGAGGAACCCTTGAGTAAATTAAAATGTTCATACCTGGCTCGTGTGATATCGGATTTTTGTATTCAAACATGCGAATCGAAGCTAACAACGCTAGCTATGATATGGAATTAAAAAATCAAGATTTTGAAACTCAGGTCGAGAGACATGACGAAATTACCAAATTTGAGGACTAAGTTGAGAGGAGCCCTTGAGTAAATTAAAATATGTTCATACCTGGCTCGTGTGATATCGGATTTTTGTGTTCAAACTTGCGAATCGAAGCTAACAACGCTAGCTATGATATGGAATTAAAAAATCAAGATTTTGAAACTCAGGTCGAGAGACATGACGAAATTACCAAATTTGAGGAGGGAGTTGAGAGGAACCCTTGAGTAAATTAAAATGTTCATACCTGGCGAGTGTGATATCGGATTTTTGTGTTCAAACATGCGAATCGAAGCTAACAACGCTAGCTATCATATGGAATTAAAAAATCAAGATTTTGAAACTCAGGTCGAGAGACATGACGAAATTACATAATTTGAGCAGGGAGTTGAGAGGAGCCCTTGAGTAAATTAAAATGTTCATACTTGGCTCGTGTGATATCGGATTTTTGTGTTCAAACATGCGAATCGAAGCTAACAACGCTAGCTATGATATGGAATTAAAAAATCAAGATTTTAAAACTCAGGTCGAGAGACATGACGAAATTACCAAATTTGAGCAGGGAGTTGAGAGGAGCCCTTGAGTAAATTAAAATGTTCATACCTGGCTCGTGTGATATCGGATTTTTGTGTTCAAACATGCGAATCGAAGCTAACAACGCTAGCTATGATATGGAATTAAAAAATCAAGATTTTGAAACTCAGGTCGAGAGACATGACGAAATTACCAAATTTGAGCAGGGAGTTGAGAGGAGCCCTTGAGTAAATTAAAATATGTTCATACCTGGCTCGTGTGATATCGGATTTTTGTGTTCAAACTTGCGAATCGAAGCTAACAACGCTAGCTATGATATGGAATTAAAAAATCAAGATTATGAAGCTCAGGTCGAGAGACATGACGAAATTACATAATTTGAGGAGGGACTTGAGAAGAGCTAGTAGGTAAATTAAAATGTTCATACCTGGCGAGTGTGATATCGGATTTTTGTGTTCCAACTAGCGAATCGAAGCTAACAACGCTAGCTATCATCTGGAATTAAAAAATTAAGATTTTGAAACTCAGGTCGAGAGACATGACGAAATTACATAATTTGAGGAGGGAGTTCAAAGGAGCCCTTGAGTAAATTAAAATGTTCATACCTGGCTCGTGTGATATCGGATTTTTGTGTTCAAACTTGCGAATCGAAGCTAAGAACGCTAGCTATGATATGGAATTAAAAAATCAAGATTTTGAAACTCAGGTCGAGAGACATGACGAAATTACCAGATTTGAGGAGGGAGTTCAAAGGAGCCCTTGAGTAAATTAAAATGTTCATACCTGGCTCGTGTGATATCGGATTTTTGTATTCAAACATGCGAATCGAAGCTAACAACGCTAGCTATGATATGGAATTAAAAAATCAAGATTTTGAAACTCAGGTCGAGAGACATGACGAAATTACCAAATTTGAGGACTATGTTGAGAGGAGCCCTTGAGTAAATTAAAATATGTTCATACCTGGCTCGTGTGATATCGGATTTTTGTGTTCAAACTTGCGAATCGAAGCTAACAACGCTAGCTATGATATGGAATTAAAAAATCAAGATTTTGAAACTCAGGTCGAGAGACATGACGAAATTACCAAATTTGAGCAGGGAGTTGAGAGGAGCCCTTGAGTAAATTAAAATGTTCATACCTGGCTCGTGTGATATCGGATTTTTGTGTTCAAACTTGCGAATCGAAGCTAACAACGCTAGCTATGATATGGACTTAAAAAATCAAGATTTTGAAACTCAGGTCGACAGACATGACGAAATTACCACATTTGAGGAGGGAGTTCAAAGGAGCCCTTGAGTAAATTAAAATGTTCATACCTGGCTCGTGTGATATCGGATTTTTGTATTCAAACATGCGAATCGAAGCTAACAACGCTAGCTATGATATGGAATTAAAAAATCAAGATTTTGAAACTCAGGTCGAGAGACATGACGAAATTACCACATTTGAGGAGGGAGTTGAGAGGAACCCTTGAGTAAATTAAAATGTTCATACCTGGCTCGTGTGATATCGGATTTTTGTGTTCAAACTTGCGAATCGAAGCTAACAACGCTAGCTATGATATGGAATTAAAAAATCAAGATTTTGAAACTCAAGTCGAGAGACATGACGAAATTACCAGATTTGAGGAGGGAGTTCAAAGGAGCCCTTGAGTAAATTAAAATGTTCATACCTGGCTCGTGTGATATCGGATTTTTGTATTCAAACATGCGAATCGAAGCTAACAACGCTAGCTATGATATGGAATTAAAAAACAAGATTTTGAAACTCAGGTCGAGAGACATGACGAAATTACCAAATTTGAGGACTAAGTTGAGAGGAGCCCTTGAGTAAATTAAAATATGTTCATACCTGGCTCGTGTGATATCGGATTTTTGTGTTCAAACTTGCGAATCGAAGCTAACAACGCTAGCTATCATATGGAATTAAAAAATCAAGATTTTAAAACTCAGCTCGAGAGACATGACGAAATTACCAAATTTGAGGAATGAGTTGAGAAGAGCTAGTAGGTAAATTAAAATGTTCATACCTGGCGAGTGTGATATCGGATTTTTCTGTTCAAACATGCGAATCGAAGCTAACAACGCTAGCTATCATATGGAATTAAAAAATCAAGCTTTTGAAACTCAGGTCGAGAGACATGACGAAATTACCACATTTGAGGAGGGAGTTCACAAGAGCTCTTGAGTAAATTAAAATGTTCATACCTGGCGAGTGTGATATCGGATTTGTGTGTTCAAACATGCGAATCGAAGATAACAATGCTAGCTATGATATGGAATTAAAAAATCAAGATTTTGAAACTCAGGTCGAGAGACATGACGAAATTACCAAATTTGAGGAATGAGTTCAAAGGATCCCTTGAGTAAATTAAAATGTTCATACCTGGCTCGTGTGATATCGGATTTTTGTATTCAAACATGCGAATCGAAGCTAACAACGCTAGCTATGATATGGAATTAAAAAATCAAGATTTTGAAACTCAGGTCGAGAGACATGACGAAATTACCAAATTTGAGGAGGGAGTTGAGAGGAACCCTTGAGTAAATTAAAATGTTCATACCTGGCGAGTGTGATATCGGTTTTTTGTGTTCAAACATGCGAATCGAAGCTAACAACGCTAGCTATGATATGGAATTAAAAAATCAAGATTTTGAAACTCAGGTCGAGAGACATGACGAAATTACCAAATTTGAGGAGGGAGTTGAGAGGAACCCTTGAGTAAATTAAAATGTTCATACCTGGCTCGTGTGATATCGGATTTTTGTATTCAAACATGCGAATCGAAGCTAACAACGCTAGCTATGATATG
Organism: Azolla caroliniana; assembly: GCF_043228905.1. Classification (NCBI taxonomy): domain Eukaryota; kingdom Viridiplantae; phylum Streptophyta; class Polypodiopsida; order Salviniales; family Salviniaceae; genus Azolla; species Azolla caroliniana. The sequence goes on along the minus strand of NW_028230492.1, from coordinate 157,574 downwards.
GAATTAAAAAATCAAGATTTTGAAACTCAGGTCGAGAGACATGACGAAATTACCACATTTGAGGAGGGAGTTGAGAGGAACCCTTGAGTAAATTAAAATGTTCATACCTGGCTCGTGTGATATCGGATTTTTGTGTTCAAACTTGCGAATCGAAGCTAACAACGCTAGCTATGATATGGAATTAAAAAATCAAGATTTTGAAACTCAAGTCGAGAGACATGACGAAATTACCAGATTTGAGGAGGGAGTTCAAAGGAGCCCTTGAGTAAATTAAAATGTTCATACCTGGCTCGTGTGATATCGGATTTTTGTATTCAAACATGCGAATCGAAGCTAACAACGCTAGCTATGATATGGAATTAAAAAATCAAGATTTTGAAACTCAGGTCGAGAGACATGACGAAATTACCAAATTTGAGGACTAAGTTGAGAGGAGCCCTTGAGTAAATTAAAATATGTTCATACCTGGCTCGTGTGATATCGGATTTTTGTGTTCAAACTTGCGAATCGAAGCTAACAACGCTAGCTATCATATGGAATTAAAAAATCAAGATTTTAAAACTCAGCTCGAGAGACATGACGAAATTACCAAATTTGAGGAATGAGTTGAGAAGAGCTAGTAGGTAAATTAAAATGTTCATACCTGGCGAGTGTGATATCGGATTTTTCTGTTCAAACATGCGAATCGAAGCTAACAACGCTAGCTATCATATGGAATTAAAAAATCAAGCTTTTGAAACTCAGGTCGAGAGACATGACGAAATTACCACATTTGAGGAGGGAGTTCACAAGAGCTCTTGAGTAAATTAAAATGTTCATACCTGGCGAGTGTGATATCGGATTTGTGTGTTCAAACATGCGAATCGAAGATAACAATGCTAGCTATGATATGGAATTAAAAAATCAAGATTTTGAAACTCAGGTCGAGAGACATGACGAAATTACCAAATTTGAGGAATGAGTTCAAAGGATCCCTTGAGTAAATTAAAATGTTCATACCTGGCTCGTGTGATATCGGATTTTTGTATTCAAACATGCGAATCGAAGCTAACAACGCTAGCTATGATATGGAATTTAAAAATCAAGATTTTGAAACTCAGGTCGAGAGACATGACGAAATTACCAAATTTGAGGAGGGAGTTGAGAGGAACCCTTCAGTAAATTAAAATGTTCATACCTGGCGAGTGTGATATCGGTTTTTTGTGTTCAAACATGCGAATCGAAGCTAACAACGCTAGCTATGATATGGAATTATAAAATCAAGATTTTGAAACTCAGGTCGAGAGACATGACGAAATTACCAAATTTGAGGAGGGAGTTGAGAGGAACCCTTGAGTAAATTAAAATGTTCATACCTGGCTCGTGTGATATCGGATTTTTGTATTCAAACATGCGAATCGAAGCTAACAACGCTAGCTATGATATGGACTTAAAAAATCAAGATTTTGAAACTCAGGTCGAAAGACATGACGAAATTACCACATTTGAGGAGGGAGTTCAAAGGAGCCCTTGAGTAAATTAAAATGTTCATACCTGGCTCGTGTGATATCGGATTTTTGTGTTCCAACTAGCGAATCGAAGCTAACAACGCTAGCTATCATCTGGAATTAAAAAATCCAGCTTTTGAAACTCAGGTCGAGAGACATGACGAAATTACCACATTTGAGGAGGGAGTTCAAAGGAGCCCTTGAGTAAATTAAAATGTTCATACCTGGCTCGTGTGATATCGGATTTTTGTATTCAAACATGCGAATCGAAGCTAACAACGCTAGCTATGATATGGAATTAAAAAATCAAGATTTTGAAACTCAGGTCGACAGACATGACGAAATTACCACATTTGAGGAGGGAGTTCAAAGGAGCCCTTGAGTAAATTAAAATGTTCATACCTGGCTCGTGTGATATCGGATTTTTGTATTCAAACATGCGAATCGAAGCTAACAACGCTAGCTATGATATGGAATTAAAAAATCAAGATTTTGAAACTCAGGTCGAGAGACATGACGAAATTACCAAATTTGAGGAGGGAGTTGAGAGGAACCCTTGAGTAAATTAAAATGTTCATACCTGGCGAGTGTGATATCGGTTTTTTGTGTTCAAACATGTGAATCGAAGCTAACAACGCTAGCTATGATATGGAATTAGAAAATCAAGATTTTCAAACTCAGGTCGAGAGACATGACGAAATTACCACATTTGAGGAGGGAGTTGAGAGGAACCCTTGAGTAAATTAAAATGTTCATACCTGGATCGTGTGATATCGGATTTTTGTGTTCCAACTAGCGAATCGAAGCTAACAACGCTAGCTATCATCTGGAATTAAAAAATCCAGCTTTTGAAACTCAGGTCGAGAGACATGACGAAATTACCACATTTGAGGAGGGAGTTCAAAGGAGCCCTTGAGTAAATTAAAATGTTCATACCTGGCTCGTGTGATATCGGATTTTTGTATTCAAACATGCGAATCGAAGCCAACAACGCTAGCTATGATATGGAATTTAAAAAATCAAGATTTTGAAACTCAGGTCGAGAGACATGACGAAATTACCACATTTGAGGAGGGAGTTCAAAGGAGCCCTTGAGTAAATTAAAATGTTCATACCTGGCTCGTGTGATATCGGATTTTTGTATTCAAACATGCGAATCGAAGCTAACAACGCTAGCTATGATATGGAATTAAAAAATCAAGATTTTGAAACTCAGGTCGAGAGACATGACGAAATTACCAAATTTGAGGGGGGAGTTGAGAGGAACCCTTGAGTAAATTAAAATGTTCATACCTGGCGAGTGTGATATCGGTTTTTTGTGTTCAAACATGCGAATCGAAGCTAACAACGCTAGCTATGATATGGAATTAAAAAATCAAGATTTTGAAACTCAGGTCGAGAGACATGACGAAATTACCAAATTTGAGGAGGGAGTTGAGAGGAACCCTTGAGTAAATTAAAATGTTCATACCTGGCTCGTGTGATATCGGTTTTTTGTGTTCAAACATGCGAATCGAAGCTAACAACGCTAGCTATGATATGGAATTAAAAAATCAAGATTTTGAAACTCAGGTCGAGAGACATGACGAAATTACCAAATTTGAGCACTAAGTTGAGAGGAGCCCTTGAGTAAATTAAAATGTTCATACCTGGCTCGTGTGATATCGGATTTTTGTGTTCAAACATGCGAATCGAAGCTAACAACGCTAGCTATCATATGGAATTAAAAAATCAAGATTTTTAAACTCAAGTCGAGAGACATGACGAAATTACCAAATTTGAGGAATGAGTTGAGAAGAGCTAGTAGGTAAATTAAAATGTTCATACCTGGATCGTGTGATATCGGATTTTTGTGTTCAAACTTGCGAATCGAAGCTAACAACGCTAGCTATGATATGGAATTAAAAAATCAAGATTTTAAAACTCAGGTCGAGAGACATGACGAAATTACCAAATTTGAGGAATGAGTTGAGAAGAGCTAGTAGGTAAATTAAAATGTTCATACCTGGCTCGTGTGATATCGGATTTTTGTGTTCAAACATGTGAATCGAAGCTAACAACGCTAGCTATGATATGGAATTAAAAAATCCAGCTTTTGAAACTCAGGTCGAGAGACATGACGAAATTACCACATTTGAGGAGGGAGTTCACAAGAGCTCTTGAGTAAATTAAAATGTTCATACCTGGCGAGTGTGATATCGGATTTGTGTGTTCAAACATGCGAATCGAAGATAACAACGCTAGCTATGATATGGACTTAAAAAATCAAGATTTTGAAACTCAGGTCGAGAGACATGACGAAATTACCAAATTTGAGCAGGGAGTTGAGAGGAGCCCTTGAGTAAATTAAAATGTTCATACCTGGCTCGTGTGATATCGGATTTTTGTGTTCAAACATGCGAATCGAAGCTAACAATGCTAGCTATGATATGGAATTAAAAAATCAAGATTTTGAAACTCAGGTCGAGAGACATGACGAAATTACCAAATTTGAGGACTCAGTTGAGAGGAACCCTTGAGTAAATTAAAATATGTTCATACCTGGCTCGTGTGATATCGGATTTTTGTGTTCAAACTTGCGAATCGAAGCTAACAACGCTAGCTATGATATGGAATTAAAAAATCAAGATTATGAAGCTCAGGTCGAGAGACATGACGAAATTACATAATTTGAGGAGGGACTTGAGAAGAGCTAGTAGGTAAATTAAAATGTTCATACCTGGCGAGTGTGATATCGGATTTTTGTGTTCCAACTAGCGAATCGAAGCTAACAACGCTAGCTATCATCTGGAATTAAAAAATTAAGATTTTGAAACTCAGGTCGAGAGACATGACGAAATTACATAATTTGAGGAGGGAGTTCAAAGGAGCCCTTGAGTAAATTAAAATGTTCATACCTGGCTCGTGTGATATCGGATTTTTGTGTTCAAACTTGCGAATCGAAGCTAAGAACGCTAGCTATGATATGGAATTAAAAAATCAAGATTTTGAAACTCAGGTCGAGAGACATGACGAAATTACCAGATTTGAGGAGGGAGTTCAAAGGAGCCCTTGAGTAAATTAAAATGTTCATACCTGGCTCGTGTGATATCGGATTTTTGTATTCAAACATGCGAATCGAAGCTAACAACGCTAGCTATGATATGGACTTAAAAAATCAAGATTTTGAAACTCAGGTCGACAGACATGACGAAATTACCACATTTGAGGAGGGAGTTCAAAGGAGCCCTTGAGTAAATTAAAATGTTCATACCTGGCTCGTGTGATATCGGATTTTTGTATTCAAACTTGCGAATCGAAGCTAACAACGCTAGCTATGATATGGACTTAAAAAATCAAGATTTTGAAACTCAGGTCGACAGACATGACGAAATTACCACATTTGAGGAGGGAGTTCAAAGGAGCCCTTGAGTAAATTAAAATGTTCATACCTGGCTCGTGTGATATCGGATTTTTGTATTCAAACATGCGAATCGAAGCTAACAACGCTAGCTATGATATGGAATTAAAAAATCAAGATTTTGAAACTCAGGTCGAGAGACATGACGAAATTACCAAATTTGAGGAGGGAGTTGAGAGGAACCCTTGAGTAAATTAAAATGTTCATACCTGGCGAGTGTGATATCGGTTTTTTGTGTTCAAACATGTGAATCGAAGCTAACAACGCTAGCTATGATATGGAATTAAAAAATCAAGATTTTCAAACTCAGGTCGAGAGACATGACGAAATTACCAAATTTGAGGAGGGAGTTGAGAGGAACCCTTGAGTAAATTAAAATGTTCATACCTGGCTCGTGTGATATCGGATTTTTGTATTCAAACATGCGAATCGAAGCTAACAACGCTAGCTATGATATGGAATTAAAAAATCAAGATTTTGAAACTCAGGTCGAGAGACATGACGAAATTACCAAATTTGAGGACTAAGTTGAGAGGAGCCCTTGAGTAAATTAAAATATGTTCATACCTGGCTCGTGTGATATCGGATTTTTGTGTTCAAACTTGCGAATCGAAGCTAACAACGCTAGCTATGATATGGAATTAAAAAATCAAGATTTTGAAACTCAGGTCGAGAGACATGACGAAATTACCAAATTTGAGGAGGGAGTTGAGAGGAACCCTTGAGTAAATTAAAATGTTCATACCTGGCGAGTGTGATATCGGATTTTTGTGTTCAAACATGCGAATCGAAGCTAACAACGCTAGCTATCATATGGAATTAAAAAATCAAGATTTTGAAACTCAGGTCGAGAGACATGACGAAATTACATAATTTGAGCAGGGAGTTGAGAGGAGCCCTTGAGTAAATTAAAATGTTCATACTTGGCTCGTGTGATATCGGATTTTTGTGTTCAAACATGCGAATCGAAGCTAACAACGCTAGCTATGATATGGAATTAAAAAATCAAGATTTTAAAACTCAGGTCGAGAGACATGACGAAATTACCAAATTTGAGCAGGGAGTTGAGAGGAGCCCTTGAGTAAATTAAAATGTTCATACCTGGCTCGTGTGATATCGGATTTTTGTGTTCAAACATGCGAATCGAAGCTAACAACGCTAGCTATGATATGGAATTAAAAAATCAAGATTTTGAAACTCAGGTCGAGAGACATGACGAAATTACCAAATTTGAGCAGGGAGTTGAGAGGAGCCCTTGAGTAAATTAAAATATGTTCATACCTGGCTCGTGTGATATCGGATTTTTGTGTTCAAACTTGCGAATCGAAGCTAACAACGCTAGCTATGATATGGAATTAAAAAATCAAGATTATGAAGCTCAGGTCGAGAGACATGACGAAATTACATAATTTGAGGAGGGACTTGAGAAGAGCTAGTAGGTAAATTAAAATGTTCATACCTGGCGAGTGTGATATCGGATTTTTGTGTTCCAACTAGCGAATCGAAGCTAACAACGCTAGCTATCATCTGGAATTAAAAAATTAAGATTTTGAAACTCAGGTCGAGAGACATGACGAAATTACATAATTTGAGGAGGGAGTTCAAAGGAGCCCTTGAGTAAATTAAAATGTTCATACCTGGCTCGTGTGATATCGGATTTTTGTGTTCAAACTTGCGAATCGAAGCTAAGAACGCTAGCTATGATATGGAATTAAAAAATCAAGATTTTGAAACTCAGGTCGAGAGACATGACGAAATTACCAGATTTGAGGAGGGAGTTCAAAGGAGCCCTTGAGTAAATTAAAATGTTCATACCTGGCTCGTGTGATATCGGATTTTTGTATTCAAACATGCGAATCGAAGCTAACAACGCTAGCTATGATATGGAATTAAAAAATCAAGATTTTGAAACTCAGGTCGAGAGACATGACGAAATTACCAAATTTGAGGACTATGTTGAGAGGAGCCCTTGAGTAAATTAAAATATGTTCATACCTGGCTCGTGTGATATCGGATTTTTGTGTTCAAACTTGCGAATCGAAGCTAACAACGCTAGCTATGATATGGAATTAAAAAATCAAGATTTTGAAACTCAGGTCGAGAGACATGACGAAATTACCAAATTTGAGCAGGGAGTTGAGAGGAGCCCTTGAGTAAATTAAAATGTTCATACCTGGCTCGTGTGATATCGGATTTTTGTGTTCAAACTTGCGAATCGAAGCTAACAACGCTAGCTATGATATGGACTTAAAAAATCAAGATTTTGAAACTCAGGTCGACAGACATGACGAAATTACCACATTTGAGGAGGGAGTTCAAAGGAGCCCTTGAGTAAATTAAAATGTTCATACCTGGCTCGTGTGATATCGGATTTTTGTATTCAAACATGCGAATCGAAGCTAACAACGCTAGCTATGATATGGAATTAAAAAATCAAGATTTTGAAACTCAGGTCGAGAGACATGACGAAATTACCACATTTGAGGAGGGAGTTGAGAGGAACCCTTGAGTAAATTAAAATGTTCATACCTGGCTCGTGTGATATCGGATTTTTGTGTTCAAACTTGCGAATCGAAGCTAACAACGCTAGCTATGATATGGAATTAAAAAATCAAGATTTTGAAACTCAAGTCGAGAGACATGACGAAATTACCAGATTTGAGGAGGGAGTTCAAAGGAGCCCTTGAGTAAATTAAAATGTTCATACCTGGCTCGTGTGATATCGGATTTTTGTATTCAAACATGCGAATCGAAGCTAACAACGCTAGCTATGATATGGAATTAAAAAACAAGATTTTGAAACTCAGGTCGAGAGACATGACGAAATTACCAAATTTGAGGACTAAGTTGAGAGGAGCCCTTGAGTAAATTAAAATATGTTCATACCTGGCTCGTGTGATATCGGATTTTTGTGTTCAAACTTGCGAATCGAAGCTAACAACGCTAGCTATCATATGGAATTAAAAAATCAAGATTTTAAAACTCAGCTCGAGAGACATGACGAAATTACCAAATTTGAGGAATGAGTTGAGAAGAGCTAGTAGGTAAATTAAAATGTTCATACCTGGCGAGTGTGATATCGGATTTTTCTGTTCAAACATGCGAATCGAAGCTAACAACGCTAGCTATCATATGGAATTAAAAAATCAAGCTTTTGAAACTCAGGTCGAGAGACATGACGAAATTACCACATTTGAGGAGGGAGTTCACAAGAGCTCTTGAGTAAATTAAAATGTTCATACCTGGCGAGTGTGATATCGGATTTGTGTGTTCAAACATGCGAATCGAAGATAACAATGCTAGCTATGATATGGAATTAAAAAATCAAGATTTTGAAACTCAGGTCGAGAGACATGACGAAATTACCAAATTTGAGGAATGAGTTCAAAGGATCCCTTGAGTAAATTAAAATGTTCATACCTGGCTCGTGTGATATCGGATTTTTGTATTCAAACATGCGAATCGAAGCTAACAACGCTAGCTATGATATGGAATTAAAAAATCAAGATTTTGAAACTCAGGTCGAGAGACATGACGAAATTACCAAATTTGAGGAGGGAGTTGAGAGGAACCCTTGAGTAAATTAAAATGTTCATACCTGGCGAGTGTGATATCGGTTTTTTGTGTTCAAACATGCGAATCGAAGCTAACAACGCTAGCTATGATATGGAATTAAAAAATCAAGATTTTGAAACTCAGGTCGAGAGACATGACGAAATTACCAAATTTGAGGAGGGAGTTGAGAGGAACCCTTGAGTAAATTAAAATGTTCATACCTGGCTCGTGTGATTATCGAAGCTAACAACGCTAGCTATGATATGGAATTAAAAAATCAAGATTTTGAAACTCAGGTCGAGAGACATGACGAAATTACCACATTTGAGGAGGGAGTTGAGAGGAACCCTTGAGTAAATTAAAATGTTCATACCTGGCTCGTGTGATATCGGATTTTTGTGTTCAAACTTGCGAATCGAAGCTAACAACGCTAGCTATGATATGGAATTAAAAAATCAAGATTTTGAAACTCAAGTCGAGAGACATGACGAAATTACCAGATTTGAGGAGGGAGTTCAAAGGAGCCCTTGAGTAAATTAAAATGTTCATACCTGGCTCGTGTGATATCGGATTTTTGTATTCAAACATGCGAATCGAAGCTAACAACGCTAGCTATGATATGGAATTAAAAAATCAAGATTTTGAAACTCAGGTCGAGAGACATGACGAAATTACCAAATTTGAGGACTAAGTTGAGAGGAGCCCTTGAGTAAATTAAAATATGTTCATACCTGGCTCGTGTGATATCGGATTTTTGTGTTCAAACTTGCGAATCGAAGCTAACAACGCTAGCTATCATATGGAATTAAAAAATCAAGATTTTAAAACTCAGCTCGAGAGACATGACGAAATTACCAAATTTGAGGAATGAGTTGAGAAGAGCTAGTAGGTAAATTAAAATGTTCATACCTGGCGAGTGTGATATCGGATTTTTCTGTTCAAACATGCGAATCGAAGCTAACAACGCTAGCTATCATATGGAATTAAAAAATCAAGCTTTTGAAACTCAGGTCGAGAGACATGACGAAATTACCACATTTGAGGAGGGAGTTCACAAGAGCTCTTGAGTAAATTAAAATGTTCATACCTGGCGAGTGTGATATCGGATTTGTGTGTTCAAACATGCGAATCGAAGATAACAATGCTAGCTATGATATGGAATTAAAAAATCAAGATTTTGAAACTCAGGTCGAGAGACATGACGAAATTACCAAATTTGAGGAATGAGTTCAAAGGATCCCTTGAGTAAATTAAAATGTTCATACCTGGCTCGTGTGATATCGGATTTTTGTATTCAAACATGCGAATCGAAGCTAACAACGCTAGCTATGATATGGAATTTAAAAATCAAGATTTTGAAACTCAGGTCGAGAGACATGACGAAATTACCAAATTTGAGGAGGGAGTTGAGAGGAACCCTTCAGTAAATTAAAATGTTCATACCTGGCGAGTGTGATATCGGTTTTTTGTGTTCAAACATGCGAATCGAAGCTAACAACGCTAGCTATGATATGGAATTATAAAATCAAGATTTTGAAACTCAGGTCGAGAGACATGACGAAATTACCAAATTTGAGGAGGGAGTTGAGAGGAACCCTTGAGTAAATTAAAATGTTCATACCTGGCTCGTGTGATATCGGATTTTTGTATTCAAACATGCGAATCGAAGCTAACAACGCTAGCTATGATATGGACTTAAAAAATCAAGATTTTGAAACTCAGGTCGAAAGACATGACGAAATTACCACATTTGAGGAGGGAGTTCAAAGGAGCCCTTGAGTAAATTAAAATGTTCATACCTGGCGAGTGTGATATCGGATTTTTGTATTCAAACATGCGAATCGAAGCTAACAACGCTAGCTATGATATGGAATTAAAAAATCAAGATTTTGAAACTCAGGTCGAGAGACATGACGAAATTACCAAATTTGAGGAGGGAGTTGAGAGGAACCCTTCAGTAAATTAAAATGTTCATACCTGGCAAGTGTGACATCGGTTTTTTGTGTTCAAACATGCGAATCGAAGCTAACAACGCTAGCTATGATATGGAATTATAAAATCAAGATTTTGAAACTCAGGTCGAGAGACATGACGAAATTACCAAATTTGAGGAGGGAGTTAAGAGGAACCCTTGAGTAAATTAAAATGTTCATACCTGGCTCGTGTGATATCGGATTTTTGTGTTCAAACATGCGAATCGAAGCTAACAACGCTAGCTATGATATGGAATTTAAAAAATCAAGATTTTGAAACTCAGGTCGAGAGACATGACGAAATTACCAAATTTGAGCAGGTAGTTGAGAGGAGCCCTTGAGTAAATTAAAATGTTCATACCTGGCTCGTGTGATATCGGATTTTTGTGTTCAAACATGCGAATCGAAGCTAACAACGCTAGCTATGATATGGACTTAAAAAATCAAGATTTTGAAACTCAGGTCGAAAGACATGACGAAATTACCACATTTGAGGAGGGAGTTCAAAGGAGCCCTTGAGTAAATTAAAATGTTCATACCTGGCTCGTGTGATATCGGATTTTTGTGTTCAAACATGCGAATCGAAGCTAACAACGCTAGCTATCATATGGAATTAAAAAATCAAGATTTTTAAACTCAAGTCGAGAGACATGACGAAATTACCAAATTTGAGGAATGAGTTGAGAAGAGCTAGTATGTAAATTAAAATGTTCATACCTGGCTCGTGTGATATCGGATTTTTGTGTTCCAACTAGCGAATCGAAGCTAACAACGCTAGCTATCATCTGGAATTAAAAAATTAAGATTTTGAAACTCAGGTCGAGAGACATGACGAAATTACATAATTTGAGGAGGGAGTTCAAAGGAGCCCTTGAGTAAATTAAAATGTTCATACCTGGCTCGTGTGATATCGGATTTTTGTATTCAAACATGCGAATCGAAGCTAACAACGCTAGCTATGATATGGAATTAAAAAATCAAGATTTTGAAACTCAGGTCGAGAGACATGACGAAATTACCAAATTTGAGGAGGGAGTTGAGAGGAACCCTTGAGTAAATTAAAATGTTCATACCTGGCGAGTGTGATATCGGTTTTTTGTGTTCAAACATGCGAATCGAAGCTAACAACGCTAGCTATGATATGGACTTAAAAAATCAAGATTTTGAAACTCAGGTCGAGAGACATGACGAAATTACCACATTTGAGGAGGGAGTTCAAAGGAGCCCTTGAGTAAATTAAAATGTTCATACCTGGCTCGTGTGATATCGGATTTTTGTATTCAAACATGCGAATCGAAGCTAACAACGCTAGCTATGATATGGAATTAAAAAATCAAGATTTTGAAACTCAGGTCGAGAGACATGACGAAATTACCAAATTTGAGGAGGGAGTTGAGAGGAACCCTTGAGTAAATTAAAATGTTCATACCTGGCGAGTGTGATATCGGTTTTTTGTGTTCAAACATGCGAATCGAAGCTAACAACGCTAGCTATGATATGGAATTAAAAAATCAAAATTTTGAAACTCAAGTCGAGAGACATGACGAAATTACCACATTTGAGGAGGGAGTTCAAAGGAGCCCTTGAGTAAATTAAAATGTTCATACCTGGCTCGTGTGATATCGGATTTTTGTATTCAAACATGCGAATCGAAGCTAACAACGCTAGCTATGATATGGAATTAAAAAATCAAGATTTTGAAACTCAGGTCGAGAGACATGACGAAATTACCAAATTTGAGGAGGGAGTTGAGAGGAACCCTTGAGTAAATTAAAATGTTCATACCTGGCTCGTGTGATATCGGATTTTTGTGTTCAAACATGCGAATCGAAGCTAACAACGCTAGCTATGATATGGACTTAAAAAATCAAGATTTTGAAACTCAGGTCGAGAGACATGACGAAATTACCACATTTGAGGAGGGAGTTCAAAGGAGCCCTTGAGTAAATTAAAATGTTCATACCTGGCTCGTGTGATATCGGATTTTTGTATTCAAACATGCGAATCGAAGCTAACAACGTTAGCTATGATATGGAATTAAAAAATCAAGCTTTTGAAACTCAGGTCGAGAGACATGACGAAATTACCACATTTGAGGAGGGAGTTCACAAGAGCTCTTGAGTAAATTATAATGTTCATACCTGGCGAGTGTGATATCGGATTTGTGTGTTCAAACATGCGAATCGAAGATAACAATGCTAGCTATGATATGGAATTAAAAAAACAAGATTTTGAAACTCAGGTCGAGAGACATGACGAAATTACCAAATTTGAGGAATGAGTTGAGAAGAGCTAGTAGGTAAATTAAAATGTTCATACCTGGCTCGTGTGATATCGGATTTTTGTGTTCAAACTTGCGAATCGAAGCTAACAACGCTAGCTATGATATGGAATTAAAAAATCAAGATTTTAAAACTCAAGTCGAGAGACATGACGAAATTACCAAATTTGAGGAGGGAGTTGAGAGGAACCCTTGAGTAAATTAAAATGTTCATACCTGGCGAGTGTGATATCGGATTTTTGTGTTCAAACATGCGAATCGAAGCTAACAACGCTAGCTATCATATGCAATTAAAATATCAAGATTTTGAAACTCAGGTCGAGAGACATGACGAAATTACATAATTTGAGCAGGGAGTTGAGAGGAGCCCTTGAGTAAATTAAAATGTTCATACTTGGCTCGTGTGATATCGGATTTTTGTGTTCCAACTAGCGAATCGAAGCTAACAACGCTAGCTATCATCTGGAATTAAAAAATTAAGATTTTGAAACTCAGGTCGAGAGACATGACGAAATTACATAATTTGAGGAGGGAGTTCAAAGGAGCCCTTGAGTAAATTAAAATGTTCATACCTGGCTCGTGTGATATCGGATTTTTGTATTCAAACATGCGAATCGAAGCCAACAACGCTAGCTATGATATGGAATTTAAAAAATCAAGATTTTGAAACTCAGGTCGAGAGACATGACGAAATTACCACATTTGAGGAGGGAGTTCAAAGGAGCCCTTGAGTAAATTAAAATGTTCATACCTGGCTCGTGTGATATCGGATTTTTGTATTCAAACATGCGAATCGAAGCTAACAACGCTAGCTATGATATGGAATTAAAAAATCAAGATTTTGAAACTCAGGTCGAGAGACATGACGAAATTACCAAATTTGAGGAGGGAGTTGAGAGGAACCCTTGAGTAAATTAAAATGTTCATACCTGGCGAGTGTGATATCGGATTTTTGTGTTCAAACATGCGAATCGAAGCTAACAACGCTAGCTATGATATGGACTTAAAAAATCAAGATTTTGAAACTCAGGTCGAGAGACATGACGAAATTACCACATTTGAGGAGGGAGTTCAAAGGAGCCCTTGAGTAAATTAAAATGTTCATACCTGGCTCGTGTGATATCGGATTTTTGTATTCAAACATGCGAATCGAAGCTAACAACGCTAGCTATGATATGGACTTAAAAAATCAAGATTTTGAAACTCAGGTCGAGAGACATGACGAAATTACCAAATTTGAGCAGGGAGTTGAGAGGAGGCCTTGAGTAAATTAAAATGTTCATACCTGGCTCGTGTGATATCGGATTTTTGTGTTCAAACATGCGAATCGAAGCTAACAACGCTAGCTATGATATGGAATTAAAAAATCAAGATTTTGAAACTCAGGTCGAGAGACATGACGAAATTACCACATTTGAGGAGGGAGTTCAAAGGAGCCCTTGAGTAAATTAAAATGTTCATACCTGGCTCGTGTGATATCGGATTTTTGTGTTCAAACATGCGAATCGAAGCTAACAACGCTAGCTATGATATGGAATTAAAAAATCAAGATTTTGAAACTCAGGTCGAGAGACATGACGAAATTACCACATTTGAGGAGGGAGTTCAAAGGAGCCCTTGAGTAAATTAAAATGTTCATACCTGGCTCGTGTGATATCGGATTTTTGTATTCAAACATGCGAATCGAAGCTAACAACGCTAGCTATGATATGGAATTAAAAAATCAAGATTTTGAAACTCAGGTCGAGAGACATGACGAAATTACCAAATTTGAGGAGGGAGTTGAGAGGAACCCTTGAGTAAATTAAAATGTTCATACCTGGCGAGTGTGATATCGGTTTTTTGTGTTCAAACATGCGAATCGAAGCTAACAACGCTAGCTATGATATGGAATTAAAAAATCAAGATTTTGAAACTCAGGTCGAGAGACATGACGAAATTACCAGATTTGAGGAGGGAGTTCAAAGGAGCCCTTGAGTAAATTAAAATGTTCATACCTGGCTCGTGTGATATCGGATTTTTGTATTCAAACATGCGAATCGAAGCTAACAACGCTAGCTATGATATGGAATTAAAAAATCAAGATTTTGAAACTCAGGTCGAGAGACATGACGAAATTACCAAATTTGAGGAGGGAGTTGAGAGGAACCCTTGAGTAAATTAAAATGTTCATACCTGGCTCGTGTGATATCGGATTTTTGTGTTCAAACATGCGAATCGAAGCTAACAACGCTAGCTATGATATGGACTTAAAAAATCAAGATTTTGAAACTCAGGTCGAGAGACATGACGAAATTACCACATTTGAGGAGGGAGTTCAAAGGAGCCCTTGAGTAAATTAAAATGTTCATACCTGGCTCGTGTGATATCGGATTTTTGTATTCAAACATGCGAATCGAAGCTAACAACGCTAGCTATGATATGGAATTAAAAAATCAAGCTTTTGAAACTCAGGTCGAGAGACATGACGAAATTACCACATTTGAGGAGGGAGTTGAGAGGAACCCTTGAGTAAATTAAAATGTTCATACCTGGCTCGTGTGATATCGGATTTTTGTATTCAAACATGCGAATCGAAGCTAACAACGCTAGCTATGATATGGACTTAAAAAATCAAGATTTTGAAACTCAGGTCGAAAGACATGACGAAATTACCACATTTGAGGAGGGAGTTCAAAGGAGCCCTTGAGTAAATTAAAATGTTCATACCTGGCGAGTGTGATATCGGATTTTTGTATTCAAACATGCGAATCGAAGCTAACAACGCTAGCTATGATATGGAATTAAAAAATCAAGATTTTGAAACTCAGGTCGAGAGACATGACGAAATTACCAAATTTGAGGAGGGAGTTGAGAGGAACCCTTCAGTAAATTAAAATGTTCATACCTGGCAAGTGTGACATCGGTTTTTTGTGTTCAAACATGCGAATCGAAGCTAACAACGCTAGCTATGATATGGAATTATAAAATCAAGATTTTGAAACTCAGGTTGAGAGACATGACGAAATTACCACATTTGAGGAGGGAGTTGAGAAGAGCTAGTAGGTAAATTAAAATGTTCATACCTGGCGAGTGTGATATCGGATTTTTGTGTTCCAACTAGCGAATCGAAGCTAACAACGCTAGCTATGATATGGAATTAAAAAATCAAGATTTTGAAACTCAGGTCGAGAGACATGACGAAATTACCACATTTGAGGAGGGAGTTGAGAGGAACCCTTGAGTAAATTAAAATGTTCATACCTGGCTCGTGTGATATCGGATTTTTGTGTTCAAACATGCGAATCGAAGCTAACAACGCTAGCTATGATATGGAATTAAAAAATCAAGATTTTGAAACTCAGGTCGAGAGACATGACGAAATTACCAGATTTGAGGAGGGAGTTCAAAGGAGCCCCTGAGTAAATTAAAATGTTCATACCTGGCTCGTGTGATATCGGATTTTTGTATTCAAACATGCGAATCGAAGCTAACAACGCTAGCTATGATATGGAATTAAAAAATCAAGATTTTGAAACTCAGGTCGAGAGACATGACGAAATTACCAAATTTGAGGACTAAGTTGAGAGGAGCCCTTGAGTAAATTAAAATATGTTCATACCTGGCTCGTGTGATATCGGATTTTTGTGTTCAAACTTGCGAATCGAAGCTAACAACGCTAGCTATGATATGGAATTAAAAAATCAAGATTTTGAAACTCAGGTCGAGAGACATGACGAAATTACCAAATTTGAGGAGGGAGTTGAGAGGAACCCTTGAGTAAATTAAAATGTTCATACCTGGCGAGTGTGATATCGGATTTTTGTGTTCAAACATGCGAATCGAAGCTAACAACGCTAGCTATCATATGGAATTAAAAAATCAAGATTTTGAAACTCAGGTCGAGAGACATGACGAAATTACATAATTTGAGCAGGGAGTTGAGAGGAGCCCTTGAG
Source organism: Azolla caroliniana (assembly GCF_043228905.1). NCBI lineage: Eukaryota > Viridiplantae > Streptophyta > Polypodiopsida > Salviniales > Salviniaceae > Azolla > Azolla caroliniana. Next base: position 140,940 of record NW_028230492.1, on the reverse strand, counting down.
TAAATTAAAATGTTCATACTTGGCTCGTGTGATATCGGATTTTTGTGTTCAAACATGCGAATCGAAGCTAACAACGCTAGCTATGATATGGAATTAAAAAATCAAGATTTTAAAACTCAGGTCGAGAGCCATGACGAAATTACCACAGTTGAGGAGGGACTTCAAAGGAGCCCTTGAGTAAATTAAAATGTTCATACCTGGCTCGTGTGATATCGGATTTTTGTGTTCAAACTTGCGAATCGAAGCTAACAACGCTAGCTATCATATGGAATTAAAAAATCAAGATTTTAAAACTCAGCTCGAGAGACATGACGAAATTACCAAATTTGAGGAATGAGTTGAGAAGAGCTAGTAGGTAAATTAAAATGTTCATACCTGGCGAGTGTGATATCGGATTTTTCTGTTCAAACATGCGAATCGAAGCTAACAACGCTAGCTATGATATGGAATTAAAAAATCAAGCTTTTGAAACTCAGGTCGAGAGACATGACGAAATTACCACATTTGAGGAGGGAGTTCACAAGAGCTCTTGAGTAAATTAAAATGTTCATACCTGGCTCGTGTGATATCGGATTTTTGTGTTCAAACATGCGAATCGAAGATAACAATGCTAGCTATGATATGGAATTAAAAAATCAAGATTTTGAAACTCAGGTCGAGAGACATGACGAAATTACCAAATTTGAGGAATGAGTTCAAAGGATCCCTTGAGTAAATTAAAATGTTCATACCTGGCTCGTGTGATATCGGATTTTTGTATTCAAACATGCGAATCGAAGCTAACAACGCTAGCTATGATATGGAATTTAAAAATCAAGATTTTGAAACTCAGGTCGAGAGACATGACGAAATTACCAAATTTGAGGAGGGAGTTGAGAGGAACCCTTGAGTAAATTAAAATGTTCATACCTGGCTCGTGTGATATCGGTTTTTTGTGTTCAAACATGCGAATCGAAGCTAACAACGCTAGCTATGATATGGAATTATAAAATCAAGATTTTGAAACTCAGGTCGAGAGACATGACGAAATTACCAGATTTGAGGAGGGAGTTGAGAGGAACCCTTGAGTAAATTAAAATGTTCATACCTGGCTCGTGTGATATCGGATTTTTGTATTCAAACATGCGAATCGAAGCTAACAACGCTAGCTATGATATGGAATTAAAAAATCAAGATTTTGAAACTCAGGTCGAGAGACATGACGAAATTACCAAATTTGAGGACTAAGTTGAGAGGAGCCCTTGAGTAAATTAAAATATGTTCATACCTGGCTCGTGTGATATCGGATTTTTGTGTTCAAACTTGCGAATCGAAGCTAACAACGCTAGCTATGATATGGAATTAAAAAATCAATATTTTGAAACTCAGGTCGAGAGACATGACGAAATTACCAAATTTGAGGAGGGAGTTGAGAGGAACCCTTGAGTAAATTAAAATGTTCATACCTGGCAAGTGTGACATCGGTTTTTTGTGTTCAAACATGCGAATCGAAGCTAACAACGCTAGCTATGATATGGAATTATAAAATCAAGATTTTGAAACTCAGGTCGAGAGACATGACGAAATTACCAAATTTGAGGAGGGAGTTAAGAGGAACCCTTGAGTAAATTAAAATGTTCATACCTGGCTCGTGTGATATCGGATTTTTGTGTTCAAACATGCGAATCGAAGCTAACAACGCTAGCTATGATATGGAATTTAAAAAATCAAGATTTTGAAACTCAGGTCGAGAGACATGACGAAATTACCAAATTTGAGCAGGTAGTTGAGAGGAGCCCTTGAGTAAATTAAAATGTTCATACCTGGCTCGTGTGATATCGGATTTTTGTGTTCAAACATGCGAATCGAAGCTAACAACGCTAGCTATGATATGGACTTAAAAAATCAAGATTTTGAAACTCAGGTCGAAAGACATGACGAAATTACCACATTTGAGGAGGGAGTTCAAAGGAGCCCTTGAGTAAATTAAAATGTTCATACCTGGCTCGTGTGATATCGGATTTTTGTGTTCAAACATGCGAATCGAACCTAACAACGCTAGCTATGATATGGAATTAAAAAATCAAGATTTTGAAACTCAGGTCGAGAGACATGACGAAATTACCAAATTTGAGGAGGGAGTTGAGAGGAACCCTTGAGTAAATTAAAATGTTCATACCTGGCTCGTGTGATATCGGTTTTTTGTGTTCAAACATGCGAATCGAAGCTAACAACGCTAGCTATGATATGGACTTAAAAAATCAAGATTTTGAAACTCAGGTCGAGAGACATGACGAAATTACCAAATTTGAGCACTAAGTTGAGAGGAGCCCTTGAGTAAATTAAAATGTTCATACCTGGCTCGTGTGATATCGGATTTTTGTGTTCAAACATGCGAATCGAAGCTAACAACGCTAGCTATCATATGGAATTAAAAAATCAAGATTTTTAAACTCAAGTCGAGAGACATGACGAAATTACCAAATTTGAGGAATGAGTTGAGAAGAGCTAGTAGGTAAATTAAAATGTTCATACCTGGCGAGTGTGATATCGGATTTTTCTGTTCAAACATGCGAATCGAAGCTAACAACGCTAGCTATGATATGGAATTAAAAAATCAAGCTTTTGAAACTCAGGTCGAGAGACATGACGAAATTACCACATTTGAGGAGGGAGTTCACAAGAGCTCTTGAGTAAATTAAAATGTTCATACCTGGCTCGTGTGATATCGGATTTTTGTGTTCAAACATGCGAATCGAAGATAACAATGCTAGCTATGATATGGAATTAAAAAATCAAGATTTTGAAACTCAGGTCGAGAGACATGACGAAATTACCAAATTTGAGGAATGAGTTCAAAGGATCCCTTGAGTAAATTAAAATGTTCATACCTGGCTCGTGTGATATCGGATTTTTGTATTCAAACATGCGAATCGAAGCTAACAACGCTAGCTATGATATGGAATTTAAAAATCAAGATTTTGAAACTCAGGTCGAGAGACATGACGAAATTACCAAATTTGAGGAGGGAGTTGAGAGGAACCCTTGAGTAAATTAAAATGTTCATACCTGGCTCGTGTGATATCGGTTTTTTGTGTTCAAACATGCGAATCGAAGCTAACAACGCTAGCTATGATATGGAATTATAAAATCAAGATTTTGAAACTCAGGTCGAGAGACATGACGAAATTACCAGATTTGAGGAGGGAGTTGAGAGGAACCCTTGAGTAAATTAAAATGTTCATACCTGGCTCGTGTGATATCGGATTTTTGTATTCAAACATGCGAATCGAAGCTAACAACGCTAGCTATGATATGGAATTAAAAAATCAAGATTTTGAAACTCAGGTCGAGAGACATGACGAAATTACCAAATTTGAGGACTAAGTTGAGAGGAGCCCTTGAGTAAATTAAAATATGTTCATACCTGGCTCGTGTGATATCGGATTTTTGTGTTCAAACTTGCGAATCGAAGCTAACAACGCTAGCTATGATATGGAATTAAAAAATCAATATTTTGAAACTCAGGTCGAGAGACATGACGAAATTACCAAATTTGAGGAGGGAGTTGAGAGGAACCCTTGAGTAAATTAAAATGTTCATACCTGGCAAGTGTGACATCGGTTTTTTGTGTTCAAACATGCGAATCGAAGCTAACAACGCTAGCTATGATATGGAATTATAAAATCAAGATTTTGAAACTCAGGTCGAGAGACATGACGAAATTACCAAATTTGAGGAGGGAGTTAAGAGGAACCCTTGAGTAAATTAAAATGTTCATACCTGGCTCGTGTGATATCGGATTTTTGTGTTCAAACATGCGAATCGAAGCTAACAACGCTAGCTATGATATGGAATTAAAAAATCAAGATTTTAAAACTCAGGTCGAGAGCCATGACGAAATTACCACAGTTGAGGAGGGACTTCAAAGGAGCCCTTGAGTAAATTAAAATGTTCATACCTGGCTCGTGTGATATCGGATTTTTGTGTTCAAACTTGCGAATCGAAGCTAACAACGCTAGCTATCATATGGAATTAAAAAATCAAGATTTTAAAACTCAGCTCGAGAGACATGACGAAATTACCAAATTTGAGGAATGAGTTGAGAAGAGCTAGTAGGTAAATTAAAATGTTCATACCTGGCGAGTGTGATATCGGATTTTTCTGTTCAAACATGCGAATCGAAGCTAACAACGCTAGCTATGATATGGAATTAAAAAATCAAGCTTTTGAAACTCAGGTCGAGAGACATGACGAAATTACCACATTTGAGGAGGGAGTTCACAAGAGCTCTTGAGTAAATTAAAATGTTCATACCTGGCTCGTGTGATATCGGATTTTTGTGTTCAAACATGCGAATCGAAGATAACAATGCTAGCTATGATATGGAATTAAAAAATCAAGATTTTGAAACTCAGGTCGAGAGACATGACGAAATTACCAAATTTGAGGAATGAGTTCAAAGGATCCCTTGAGTAAATTAAAATGTTCATACCTGGCTCGTGTGATATCGGATTTTTGTATTCAAACATGCGAATCGAAGCTAACAACGCTAGCTATGATATGGAATTTAAAAATCAAGATTTTGAAACTCAGGTCGAGAGACATGACGAAATTACCAAATTTGAGGAGGGAGTTGAGAGGAACCCTTGAGTAAATTAAAATGTTCATACCTGGCTCGTGTGATATCGGTTTTTTGTGTTCAAACATGCGAATCGAAGCTAACAACGCTAGCTATGATATGGAATTATAAAATCAAGATTTTCAAACTCAGGTCGAGAGACATGACGAAATTACCAGATTTGAGGAGGGAGTTGAGAGGAACCCTTGAGTAAATTAAAATGTTCATACCTGGCTCGTGTGATATCGGATTTTTGTATTCAAACATGCGAATCGAAGCTAACAACGCTAGCTATGATATGGAATTAAAAAATCAAGATTTTGAAACTCAGGTCGAGAGACATGACGAAATTACCAAATTTGAGGACTAAGTTGAGAGGAGCCCTTGAGTAAATTAAAATATGTTCATACCTGGCTCGTGTGATATCGGATTTTTGTGTTCAAACTTGCGAATCGAAGCTAACAACGCTAGCTATGATATGGAATTAAAAAATCAATATTTTGAAACTCAGGTCGAGAGACATGACGAAATTACCAAATTTGAGGAGGGAGTTGAGAGGAACCCTTGAGTAAATTAAAATGTTCATACCTGGCAAGTGTGACATCGGTTTTTTGTGTTCAAACATGCGAATCGAAGCTAACAACGCTAGCTATGATATGGAATTATAAAATCAAGATTTTGAAACTCAGGTCGAGAGACATGACGAAATTACCAAATTTGAGGAGGGAGTTAAGAGGAACCCTTGAGTAAATTAAAATGTTCATACCTGGCTCGTGTGATATCGGATTTTTGTGTTCAAACATGCGAATCGAAGCTAACAACGCTAGCTATGATATGGAATTTAAAAAATCAAGATTTTGAAACTCAGGTCGAGAGACATGACGAAATTACCAAATTTGAGCAGGTAGTTGAGAGGAGCCCTTGAGTAAATTAAAATGTTCATACCTGGCTCGTGTGATATCGGATTTTTGTGTTCAAACATGCGAATCGAAGCTAACAACGCTAGCTATGATATGGACTTAAAAAATCAAGATTTTGAAACTCAGGTCGAAAGACATGACGAAATTACCACATTTGAGGAGGGAGTTCAAAGGAGCCCTTGAGTAAATTAAAATGTTCATACCTGGCTCGTGTGATATCGGATTTTTGTGTTCAAACATGCGAATCGAACCTAACAACGCTAGCTATCATATGGAATTAAAAAATCAAGATTTTTAAACTCAAGTCGAGAGACATGACGAAATTACCAAATTTGAGGAATGAGTTGAGAAGAGCTAGTAGGTAAATTAAAATGTTCATACCTGGCTCGTGTGATATCGGATTTTTGTGTTCCAACTAGCGAATCGAAGCTAACAACGCTAGCTATCATCTGGAATTAAAAAATTAAGATTTTGAAACTCAGGTCGAGAGACATGACGAAATTACATAATTTGAGGAGGGAGTTCAAAGGAGCCCTTGAGTAAATTAAAATGTTCATACCTGGCTCGTGTGATATCGGATTTTTGTATTCAAACATGCGAATCGAAGCCAACAACGCTAGCTATGATATGGAATTTAAAAAATCAAGATTTTGAAACTCAGGTCGAGAGACATGACGAAATTACCACATTTGAGGAGGGAGTTCAAAGGAGCCCTTGAGTAAATTAAAATGTTCATACCTGGCTCGTGTGATATCGGATTTTTGTATTCAAACATGCGAATCGAAGCTAACAACGCTAGCTATGATATGGAATTAAAAAATCAAGATTTTGAAACTCAGGTCGAGAGACATGACGAAATTACCAAATTTGAGGAGGGAGTTGAGAGGAACCCTTCAGTAAATTAAAATGTTCATACCTGGCGAGTGTGATATCGGTTTTTTGTGTTCAAACATGCGAATCGAAGCTAACAACGCTAGCTATGATATGGACTTAAAAAATCAAGATTTTGAAACTCAGGTCGAGAGACATGACGAAATTACCACATTTGAGGAGGGAGTTCAAAGGAGCCCTTGAGTAAATTAAAATGTTCATACCTGGCTCGTGTGATATCGGATTTTTGTATTCAAACATGCGAATCGAAGCTAACAACGCTAGCTATGATATGGAATTAAAAAATCAAGATTTTGAAACTCAGGTCGAGAGACATGACGAAATTACCAAATTTGAGGAGGGAGTTGAGAGGAACCCTTGAGTAAATTAAAATGTTCATACCTGGCGAGTGTGATATCGGTTTTTTGTGTTCAAACATGCGAATCGAAGCTAACAACGCTAGCTATGATATGGAATTAAAAAATCAAGATTTTGAAACTCAGGTCGAGAGACATGACGAAATTACCACATTTGAGGAGGGAGTTCAAAGGAGCCCTTGAGTAAATTAAAATGTTCATACCTGGCTCGTGTGATATCGGATTTTTGTATTCAAACATGCGAATCGAAGCTAACAACGCTAGCTATGATATGGAATTAAAAAATCAAGATTTTGAAACTCAGGTCGAGAGACATGACGAAATTACCAAATTTGAGGAGGGAGTTGAGAGGAACCCTTGAGTAAATTAAAATGTTCATACCTGGCTCGTGTGATATCGGATTTTTGTGTTCAAACATGCGAATCGAAGCTAACAACGCTAGCTATGATATGGACTTAAAAAATCAAGATTTTGAAACTCAGGTCGAGAGACATGACGAAATTACCACATTTGAGGAGGGAGTTCAAAGGAGCCCTTCAGTAAATTAAAATGTTCATACCTGGCTCGTGTGATATCGGATTTTTGTATTCAAACATGCGAATCGAAGCTAAGAACGCTAGCTATGATATGGAATTAAAAAATCAAGCTTTTGAAACTCAGGTCGAGAGACATGACGAAATTACCACATTTGAGGAGGGAGTTCACAAGAGCTCTTGAGTAAATTAAAATGTTCATACCTGGCGAGTGTGATATCGGATTTGTGTGTTCAAACATGCGAATCGAAGATAACAATGCTAGCTATGATATGGAATTAAAAAAACAAGATTTTGAAACTCAGGTCGAGAGACATGACGAAATTACCAAATTTGAGGAATGAGTTGAGAAGAGCTAGTAGGTAAATTAAAATGTTCATACCTGGCTCGTGTGATATCGGATTTTTGTGTTCAAACTTGCGAATCGAAGCTAACAACGCTAGCTATGATATGGAATTAAAAAATCAAGATTTTAAAACTCAAGTCGAGAGACATGACGAAATTACCAAATTTGAGGAGGGAGTTGAGAGGAACCCTTGAGTAAATTAAAATGTTCATACCTGGCGAGTGTGATATCGGATTTTTGTGTTCAAACATGCGAATCGAAGCTAACAACGCTAGCTATCATATGCAATTAAAATATCAAGATTTTGAAACTCAGGTCGAGAGACATGACGAAATTACATAATTTGAGCAGGGAGTTGAGAGGAGCCCTTGAGTAAATTAAAATGTTCATACTTGGCTGATATCGGATTTTTGTGTTCCAACTAGCGAATCGAAGCTAACAACGCTAGCTATCATCTGGAATTAAAAAATTAAGATTTTGAAACTCAGGTCGAGAGACATGACGAAATTACATAATTTGAGGAGGGAGTTCAAAGGAGCCCTTGAGTAAATTAAAATGTTCATACCTGGCTCGTGTGATATCGGATTTTTGTATTCAAACATGCGAATCGAAGCCAACAACGCTAGCTATGATATGGAATTTAAAAAATCAAGATTTTGAAACTCAGGTCGAGAGACATGACGAAATTACCACATTTGAGGAGGGAGTTCAAAGGAGCCCTTGAGTAAATTAAAATGTTCATACCTGGCTCGTGTGATATCGGATTTTTGTATTCAAACATGCGAATCGAAGCTAACAACGCTAGCTATGATATGGACTTAAAAAATCAAGATTTTGAAACTCAGGTCGAGAGACATGACGAAATTACCACATTTGAGGAGGGAGTTCAAAGGAGCCCTTGAGTAAATTAAAATGTTCATACCTGGCTCGTGTGATATCGGATTTTTGTATTCAAACATGCGAATCGAAGCTAACAACGCTAGCTATGATATGGAATTAAAAAATCAAGCTTTTGAAACTCAGGTCGAGAGACATGACGAAATTACCACATTTGAGGAGGGAGTTCACAAGAGCTCTTGAGTAAATTAAAATGTTCATACCTGGCGAGTGTGATATCGGATTTGTGTGTTCAAACATGCGAATCGAAGATAACAATGCTAGCTATGATATGGAATTAAAAAAACAAGATTTTGAAACTCAGGTCGAGAGACATGACGAAATTACCAAATTTGAGGAATGAGTTGAGAAGAGCTAGTAGGTAAATTAAAATGTTCATACCTGGCTCGTGTGATATCGGATTTTTGTGTTCAAACTTGCGAATCGAAGCTAACAACGCTAGCTATGATATGGAATTAAAAAATCAAGATTTTAAAACTCAAGTCGAGAGACATGACGAAATTACCAAATTTGAGGAGGGAGTTGAGAGGAACCCTTGAGTAAATTAAAATGTTCATACCTGGCGAGTGTGATATCGGATTTTTGTGTTCAAACATGCGAATCGAAGCTAACAACGCTAGCTATCATATGCAATTAAAATATCAAGATTTTGAAAATCAGGTCGAGAGACATGACGAAATTACATAATTTGAGCAGGGAGTTGAGAGGAGCCCTTGAGTAAATTAAAATGTTCATACTTGGCTCGTGTGATATCGGATTTTTGTGTTCCAACTAGCGAATCGAAGCTAACAACGCTAGCTATCATCTGGAATTAAAAAATTAAGATTTTGAAACTCAGGTCGAGAGACATGACGAAATTACATAATTTGAGGAGGGAGTTCAAAGGAGCCCTTGAGTAAATTAAAATGTTCATACCTGGCTCGTGTGATATCGGATTTTTGTATTCAAACATGCGAATCGAAGCCAACAACGCTAGCTATGATATGGAATTTAAAAAATCAAGATTTTGAAACTCAGGTCGAGAGACATGACGAAATTACCACATTTGAGGAGGGAGTTCAAAGGAGCCCTTGAGTAAATTAAAATGTTCATACCTGGCTCGTGTGATATCGGATTTTTGTATTCAAACATGCGAATCGAAGCTAACAACGCTAGCTATGATATGGAATTAAAAAATCAAGATTTTGAAACTCAGGTCGAGAGACATGACGAAATTACCAAATTTGAGGAGGGAGTTGAGAGGAACCCTTGAGTAAATTAAAATGTTCATACCTGGCGAGTGTGATATCGGTTTTTTGTGTTCAAACATGCGAATCGAAGCTAACAACGCTAGCTATGATATGGACTTAAAAAATCAAGATTTTGAAACTCAGGTCGAGAGACATGACGAAATTACCACATTTGAGGAGGGAGTTCAAAGGAGCCCTTGAGTAAATTAAAATGTTCATACCTGGCTCGTGTGATATCGGATTTTTGTATTCAAACATGCGAATCGAAGCTAACAACGCTAGCTATGATATGGACTTAAAAAATCAAGATTTTGAAACTCAGGTCGAGAGACATGACGAAATTACCAAATTTGAGCAGGGAGTTGAGAGGAGGCCTTGAGTAAATTAAAATGTTCATACCTGGCTCGTGTGATATCGGATTTTTGTGTTCAAACATGCGAATCGAAGCTAACAACGCTAGCTATGATATGGAATTAAAAAATCAAGATTTTGAAACTCAGGTCGAGAGACATGACGAAATTACCACATTTGAGGAGGGAGTTCAAAGGAGCCCTTGAGTAAATTAAAATGTTCATACCTGGCTCGTGTGATATCGGATTTTTGTGTTCAAACATGCGAATCGAAGCTAACAACGCTAGCTATGATATGGAATTAAAAAATCAAGATTTTGAAACTCAGGTCGAGAGACATGACGAAATTACCACATTTGAGGAGGGAGTTCAAAGGAGCCCTTGAGTAAATTAAAATGTTCATACCTGGCTCGTGTGATATCGGATTTTTGTATTCAAACATGCGAATCGAAGCCAACAACGCTAGCTATGATATGGAATTTAAAAAATCAAGATTTTGAAACTCAGGTCGAGAGACATGACGAAATTACCACATTTGAGGAGGGAGTTCAAAGGAGCCCTTGAGTAAATTAAAATGTTCATACCTGGCTCGTGTGATATCGGATTTTTGTATTCAAACATGCGAATCGAAGCTAACAACGCTAGCTATGATATGGACTTAAAAAATCAAGATTTTGAAACTCAGGTCGAGAGACATGACGAAATTACCAAATTTGAGCAGGGAGGTTGAGAGGAGCCCTTGAGTAAATTAAAATGTGTTCATACCTGGCTCGTGTGATATCGGATTTTTGTGTTCAAACTTGCGAATCGAAGCTAACAACACTAGCTATGATATGGAATTAAAAAATCAAGATTTTGAAGCTCAGGTCGAGAGACATGACGAAATTACATAATTTGAGGAGGGACTTGAGAAGAGCTAGTAGGTAAATTAAAATGTTCATACCTGGCTCGTGTGATATCGGATTTTTGTGTTCAAACATGCGAATCGAAGCTAACAACGCTAGCTATGATATGGAATTAAAATATCAAGATTTTGAAACTCAGGTCGAGAGACATGACGAAATTACCACAGTTGAGGAGGGACTTCAAAGGAGCCCTTGAGTAAATTAAAATGTTCATACCTGGCTCGTGTGATATCGGATTTTTGTATTCAAACATGCGAATCGAAGCTAACAACGCTAGCTATGATATGGAATTAAAAAATCAAGATTTTGAAACTCAGGTCGAGAGACATGACGAAATTACCAAATTTGAGGAGGGAGTTGAGAGGAACCCTTGAGTAAATTAAAATGTTCATACCTGGCTCGTGTGATATCGGATTTTTGTGTTCAAACATGCGAATCGAAGCTAACAACGCTAGCTATGATATGGACTTAAAAAATCAAGATTTTGAAACTCAGGTCGAGAGACATGACGAAATTACCACATTTGAGGAGGGAGTTCAAAGGAGCCCTTGAGTAAATTAAAATGTTCATACCTGGCTCGTGTGATATCGGATTTTTGTATTCAAACATGCGAATCGAAGCTAACAACGCTAGCTATGATATGGAATTAAAAAATCAAGCTTTTGAAACTCAGGTCGAGAGACATGACGAAATTACCACATTTGAGGAGGGAGTTCACAAGAGCTCTTGAGTAAATTAAAATGTTCATACCTGGCGAGTGTGATATCGGATTTGTGTGTTCAAACATGCGAATCGAAGATAACAATGCTAGCTATGATATGGAATTAAAAAAACAAGATTTTGAAACTCAGGTCGAGAGACATGACGAAATTACCAAATTTGAGGAATGAGTTGAGAAGAGCTAGTAGGTAAATTAAAATGTTCATACCTGGCTCGTGTGATATCGGATTTTTGTGTTCAAACTTGCGAATCGAAGCTAACAACGCTAGCTATGATATGGAATTAAAAAATCAAGATTTTGAAACTCAGGTCGAGAGACATGACGAAATTACCAAATTTGAGGACTCAGTTGAGAGGAGCCCTTGAGTAAATTAAAATATGTTCATACCTGGCTCGTGTGATATCGGATTTTTGTGTTCAAACTTGCGAATCGAAGCTAACAACGCTAGCTATGATATGGAATTAAAAAATCAAGATTTTAAAACTCAAGTCGAGAGACATGACGAAATTACCAAATTTGAGGAGGGAGTTGAGAGGAACCCTTGAGTAAATTAAAATGTTCATACCTGGCGAGTGTGATATCGGATTTTTGTGTTCAAACATGCGAATCGAAGCTAACAACGCTAGCTATCATATGCAATTAAAATATCAAGATTTTGAAAATCAGGTCGAGAGACATGACGAAATTACATAATTTGAGCAGGGAGTTGAGAGGAGCCCTTGAGTAAATTAAAATGTTCATACTTGGCTCGTGTGATATCGGATTTTTGTGTTCCAACTAGCGAATCGAAGCGAACAACGCTAGCTATCATCTGGAATTAAAAAATTAAGATTTTGAAACTCAGGTCGAGAGACATGACGAAATTACATAATTTGAGGAGGGAGTTCAAAGGAGCCCTTGAGTAAATTAAAATGTTCATACCTGGCTCGTGTGATATCGGATTTTTGTATTCAAACATGCGAATCGAAGCCAACAACGCTAGCTATGATATGGAATTTAAAAAATCAAGATTTTGAAACTCAGGTCGAGAGACATGACGAAATTACCACATTTGAGGAGGGAGTTCAAAGGAGCCCTTGAGTAAATTAAAATGTTCATACCTGGCTCGTGTGATATCGGATTTTTGTATTCAAACATGCGAATCGAAGCTAACAACGCTAGCTATGATATGGAATTAAAAAATCAAGATTTTGAAACTCCGGTCGAGAGACATGACGAAATTACCAAATTTGAGGAGGGAGTTGAGAGGAACCCTTGAGTAAATTAAAATGTTCATACCTGGCGAGTGTGATATCGGTTTTTTGTGTTCAAACATGCGAATCGAAGCTAACAACGCTAGCTATGATATGGACTTAAAAAATCAAGATTTTGAAACTCAGGTCGAGAGACATGACGAAATTACCACATTTGAGGAGGGAGTTCAAAGGAGCCCTTGAGTAAATTAAAATGTTCATACCTGGCTCGTGTGATATCGGATTTTTGTATTCAAACATGCGAATCGAAGCTAACAACGCTAGCTATGATATGGACTTAAAAAATCAAGATTTTGAAACTCAGGTCGAGAGACATGACGAAATTACCAAATTTGAGCAGGGAGTTGAGAGGAGGCCTTGAGTAAATTAAAATGTTCATACCTGGCTCGTGTGATATCGGATTTTTGTGTTCAAACATGCGAATCGAAGCTAACAACGCTAGCTATGATATGGAATTAAAAAATCAAGATTTTGAAACTCAGGTCGAGAGACATGACGAAATTACCACATTTGAGGAGGGAGTTCAAAGGAGCCCTTGAGTAAATTAAAATGTTCATACCTGGCTCGTGTGATATCGGATTTTTGTGTTCAAACATGCGAATCGAAGCTAACAACGCTAGCTATGATATGGAATTAAAAAATCAAGATTTTGAAACTCAGGTCGAGAGACATGACGAAATTACCACATTTGAGGAGGGAGTTCAAAGGAGCCCTTGAGTAAATTAAAATGTTCATACCTGGCTCGTGTGATATCGGATTTTTGTATTCAAACATGCGAATCGAAGCCAACAACGCTAGCTATGATATGGAATTTAAAAAATCAAGATTTTGAAACTCAGGTCGAGAGACATGACGAAATTACCACATTTGAGGAGGGAGTTCAAAGGAGCCCTTGAGTAAATTAAAATGTTCATACCTGGCTCGTGTGATATCGGATTTTTGTGTTCAAACATGCGAATCGAAGCTAACAACGCTAGCTATGATATGGAATTAAAAAATCAAGATTTTGAAACTCAGGTCGAGAGACATGACGAAATTACCACATTTGAGGAGGGAGTTCAAAGGAGCCCTTGAGTAAATTAAAATGTTCATACCTGGCTCGTGTGATATCGGATTTTTGTATTCAAACATGCGAATCGAAGCCAACAACGCTAGCTATGATATGGAATTTAAAAAATCAAGATTTTGAAACTCAGGTCGAGAGACATGACGAAATTACCACATTTGAGGAGGGAGTTCAAAGGAGCCCTTGAGTAAATTAAAATGTTCATACCTGGCTCGTGTGATATCGGATTTTTGTATTCAAACATGCGAATCGAAGCTAACAACGCTAGCTATGATATGGACTTAAAAAATCAAGATTTTGAAACTCAGGTCGAGAGACATGACGAAATTACCAAATTTGAGCAGGGAGGTTGAGAGGAGCCCTTGAGTAAATTAAAATGTGTTCATACCTGGCTCGTGTGATATCGGATTTTTGTGTTCAAACTTGCGAATCGAAGCTAACAACACTAGCTATGATATGGAATTAAAAAATCAAGATTTTGAAGCTCAGGTCGAGAGACATGACGAAATTACATAATTTGAGGAGGGACTTGAGAAGAGCTAGTAGGTAAATTAAAATGTTCATACCTGGCTCGTGTGATATCGGATTTTTGTGTTCAAACATGCGAATCGAAGCTAACAACGCTAGCTATGATATGGAATTAAAATATCAAGATTTTGAAACTCAGGTCGAGAGACATGACGAAATTACCACAGTTGAGGAGGGACTTCAAAGGAGCCCTTGAGTAAATTAAAATGTTCATACCTGGCTCGTGTGATATCGGATTTTTGTATTCAAACATGCGAATCGAAGCTAACAACGCTAGCTATGATATGGAATTAAAAAATCAAGATTTTGAAACTCAGGTCGAGAGACATGACGAAATTACCAAATTTGAGGAGGGAGTTGAGAGGAACCCTTGAGTAAATTAAAATGTTCATACCTGGCTCGTGTGATATCGGATTTTTGTGTTCAAACATGCGAATCGAAGCTAACAACGCTAGCTATGATATGGACTTAAAAAATCAAGATTTTGAAACTCAGGTCGAGAGACATGACGAAATTACCACATTTGAGGAGGGAGTTCAAAGGAGCCCTTGAGTAAATTAAAATGTTCATACCTGGCTCGTGTGATATCGGATTTTTGTATTCAAACATGCGAATCGAAGCTAACAACGCTAGCTATGATATGGAATTAAAAAATCAAGCTTTTGAAACTCAGGTCGAGAGACATGACGAAATTACCACATTTGAGGAGGGAGTTCACAAGAGCTCTTGAGTAAATTAAAATGTTCATACCTGGCGAGTGTGATATCGGATTTGTGTGTTCAAACATGCGAATCGAAGATAACAATGCTAGCTATGATATGGAATTAAAAAAACAAGATTTTGAAACTCAGGTCGAGAGACATGACGAAATTACCAAATTTGAGGAATGAGTTGAGAAGAGCTAGTAGGTAAATTAAAATGTTCATACCTGGCTCGTGTGATATCGGATTTTTGTGTTCAAACTTGCGAATCGAAGCTAACAACGCTAGCTATGATATGGAATTAAAAAATCAAGATTTTGAAACTCAGGTCGAGAGACATGACGAAATTACCAAATTTGAGGACTCAGTTGAGAGGAGCCCTTGAGTAAATTAAAATATGTTCATACCTGGCTCGTGTGATATCGGATTTTTGTGTTCAAACTTGCGAATCGAAGCTAACAACGCTAGCTATGATATGGAATTAAAAAATCAAGATTTTAAAACTCAAGTCGAGAGACATGACGAAATTACCAAATTTGAGGAGGGAGTTGAGAGGAACCCTTGAGTAAATTAAAATGTTCATACCTGGCGAGTGTGATATCGGATTTTTGTGTTCAAACATGCGAATCGAAGCTAACAACGCTAGCTATCATATGCAATTAAAATATCAAGATTTTGAAAATCAGGTCGAGAGACATGACGAAATTACATAATTTGAGCAGGGAGTTGAGAGGAGCCCTTGAGTAAATTAAAATGTTCATACTTGGCTCGTGTGATATCGGATTTTTGTGTTCCAACTAGCGAATCGAAGCGAACAACGCTAGCTATCATCTGGAATTAAAAAATTAAGATTTTGAAACTCAGGTCGAGAGACATGACGAAATTACATAATTTGAGGAGGGAGTTCAAAGGAGCCCTTGAGTAAATTAAAATGTTCATACCTGGCTCGTGTGATATCGGATTTTTGTATTCAAACATGCGAATCGAAGCCAACAACGCTAGCTATGATATGGAATTTAAAAAATCAAGATTTTGAAACTCAGGTCGAGAGACATGACGAAATTACCACATTTGAGGAGGGAGTTCAAAGGAGCCCTTGAGTAAATTAAAATGTTCATACCTGGCTCGTGTGATATCGGATTTTTGTATTCAAACATGCGAATCGAAGCTAACAACGCTAGCTATGATATGGAATTAAAAAATCAAGATTTTGAAACTCCGGTCGAGAGACATGACGAAATTACCAAATTTGAGGAGGGAGTTGAGAGGAACCCTTGAGTAAATTAAAATGTTCATACCTGGCGAGTGTGATATCGGTTTTTTGTGTTCAAACATGCGAATCGAAGCTAACAACGCTAGCTATGATATGGACTTAAAAAATCAAGATTTTGAAACTCAGGTCGAGAGACATGACGAAATTACCACATTTGAGGAGGGAGTTCAAAGGAGCCCTTGAGTAAATTAAAATGTTCATACCTGGCTCGTGTGATATCGGATTTTTGTATTCAAACATGCGAATCGAAGCTAACAACGCTAGCTATGATATGGACTTAAAAAATCAAGATTTTGAAACTCAGGTCGAGAGACATGACGAAATTACCAAATTTGAGCAGGGAGTTGAGAGGAGGCCTTGAGTAAATTAAAATGTTCATACCTGGCTCGTGTGATATCGGATTTTTGTGTTCAAACATGCGAATCGAAGCTAACAACGCTAGCTATGATATGGAATTAAAAAATCAAGATTTTGAAACTCAGGTCGAGAGACATGACGAAATTACCACATTTGAGGAGGGAGTTCAAAGGAGCCCTTGAGTAAATTAAAATGTTCATACCTGGCTCGTGTGATATCGGATTTTTGTGTTCAAACATGCGAATCGAAGCTAACAACGCTAGCTATGATATGGAATTAAAAAATCAAGATTTTGAAACTCAGGTCGAGAGACATGACGAAATTACCACATTTGAGGAGGGAGTTCAAAGGAGCCCTTGAGTAAATTAAAATGTTCATACCTGGCTCGTGTGATATCGGATTTTTGTATTCAAACATGCGAATCGAAGCCAACAACGCTAGCTATGATATGGAATTTAAAAAATCAAGATTTTGAAACTCAGGTCGAGAGACATGACGAAATTACCACATTTGAGGAGGGAGTTCAAAGGAGCCCTTGAGTAAATTAAAATGTTCATACCTGGCTCGTGTGATATCGGATTTTTGTATTCAAACATGCGAATCGAAGCTAACAACGCTAGCTATGATATGGACTTAAAAAATCAAGATTTTGAAACTCAGGTCGAGAGACATGACGAAATTACCAAATTTGAGCAGGGAGGTTGAGAGGAGCCCTTGAGTAAATTAAAATGTGTTCATACCTGGCTCGTGTGATATCGGATTTTTGTGTTCAAACTTGCGAATCGAAGCTAACAACACTAGCTATGATATGGAATTAAAAAATCAAGATTTTGAAGCTCAGGTCGAGAGACATGACGAAATTACATAATTTGAGGAGGGACTTGAGAAGAGCTAGTAGGTAAATTAAAATGTTCATACCTGGCTCGTGTGATATCGGATTTTTGTGTTCAAACATGCGAATCGAAGCTAACAACGCTAGCTATGATATGGACTTAAAAAATCAAGATTCTGAAACTCAGGTCGAGAGACATGACGAAATTACCACATTTGAGGAGGGAGTTCAAAGGAGCCCTTGAGTAAATTAAAATGTTCATACCTGGCTCGTGTGATATCGGATTTTTGTATTCAAACATGCGAATCGAAGCTAACAACGCTAGCTATGATATGGACTTAAAAAATCAAGATTTTGAAACTCAGGTCGAGAGACATGACGAAATTACCACATTTGAGGAGGGAGTTCAAAGGAGCCCTTGAGTAAATTAAAATGTTCATACCTGGCTCGTGTGATATCGGATTTTTGTATTCAAACATGCGAATCGAAGCTAACAACGCTAGCTATGATATGGAATTAAAAAATCAAGCTTTTGAAACTCAGGTCGAGAGACATGACGAAATTACCACATTTGAGGAGGGAGTTCACAAGAGCTCTTGAGTAAATTAAAATGTTCATACCTGGCGAGTGTGATATCGGATTTGTGTGTTCAAACATGCGAATCGAAGATAACAATGCTAGCTATGATATGGAATTAAAAAAACAAGATTTTGAAACTCAGGTCGAGAGACATGACGAAATTACCAAATTTGAGGAATGAGTTGAGAAGAGCTAGTAGGTAAATTAAAATGTTCATACCTGGCTCGTGTGATATCGGATTTTTGTGTTCAAACTTGCGAATCGAAGCTAACAACGCTAGCTATGATATGGAATTAAAAAATCAAGATTTTGAAACTCAGGTCGAGAGACATGACGAAATTACCAAATTTGAGGACTCAGTTGAGAGGAGCCCTTGAGTAAATTAAAATATGTTCATACCTGGCTCGTGTGATATCGGATTTTTGTGTTCAAACTTGCGAATCGAAGCTAACAACGCTAGCTATGATATGGAATTAAAAAATCAAGATTTTAAAACTCAAGTCGAGAGACATGACGAAATTACCAAATTTGAGGAGGGAGTTGAGAGGAACCCTTGAGTAAATTAAAATGTTCATACCTGGCGAGTGTGATATCGGATTTTTGTGTTCAAACATGCGAATCGAAGCTAA
The DNA here is from genome assembly GCF_043228905.1 of Azolla caroliniana. Lineage (NCBI taxonomy): Eukaryota > Viridiplantae > Streptophyta > Polypodiopsida > Salviniales > Salviniaceae > Azolla > Azolla caroliniana. The sequence continues at coordinate 121,974 of NW_028230492.1, read as the reverse complement.
CAACGCTAGCTATCATATGCAATTAAAATATCAAGATTTTGAAAATCAGGTCGAGAGACATGACGAAATTACATAATTTGAGCAGGGAGTTGAGAGGAGCCCTTGAGTAAATTAAAATGTTCATACTTGGCTCGTGTGATATCGGATTTTTGTGTTCCAACTAGCGAATCGAAGCGAACAACGCTAGCTATCATCTGGAATTAAAAAATTAAGATTTTGAAACTCAGGTCGAGAGACATGACGAAATTACATAATTTGAGGAGGGAGTTCAAAGGAGCCCTTGAGTAAATTAAAATGTTCATACCTGGCTCGTGTGATATCGGATTTTTGTATTCAAACATGCGAATCGAAGCCAACAACGCTAGCTATGATATGGAATTTAAAAAATCAAGATTTTGAAACTCAGGTCGAGAGACATGACGAAATTACCACATTTGAGGAGGGAGTTCAAAGGAGCCCTTGAGTAAATTAAAATGTTCATACCTGGCTCGTGTGATATCGGATTTTTGTATTCAAACATGCGAATCGAAGCTAACAACGCTAGCTATGATATGGAATTAAAAAATCAAGATTTTGAAACTCCGGTCGAGAGACATGACGAAATTACCAAATTTGAGGAGGGAGTTGAGAGGAACCCTTGAGTAAATTAAAATGTTCATACCTGGCGAGTGTGATATCGGTTTTTTGTGTTCAAACATGCGAATCGAAGCTAACAACGCTAGCTATGATATGGACTTAAAAAATCAAGATTTTGAAACTCAGGTCGAGAGACATGACGAAATTACCACATTTGAGGAGGGAGTTCAAAGGAGCCCTTGAGTAAATTAAAATGTTCATACCTGGCTCGTGTGATATCGGATTTTTGTATTCAAACATGCGAATCGAAGCTAACAACGCTAGCTATGATATGGACTTAAAAAATCAAGATTTTGAAACTCAGGTCGAGAGACATGACGAAATTACCAAATTTGAGCAGGGAGTTGAGAGGAGGCCTTGAGTAAATTAAAATGTTCATACCTGGCTCGTGTGATATCGGATTTTTGTGTTCAAACTTGCGAATCGAAGCTAACAACGCTAGCTATCATATGCAATTAAAATATCAAGATTTTGAAACTCAGGTCGAGAGACATGACGAAATTACATAATTTGAGCAGGGAGTTGAGAGGAGCCCTTGAGTAAATTAAAATGTTCATACTTGGCTCGTGTGATATCGGATTTTTGTGTTCCAACTAGCGAATCGAAGCTAACAACGCTAGCTATCATCTGGAATTAAAAAATTAAGATTTTGAAACTCAGGTCGAGAGACATGACGAAATTACATAATTTGAGGAGGGAGTTCAAAGGAGCCCTTGAGTAAATTAAAATGTTCATACCTGGCTCGTGTGATATCGGATTTTTGTATTCAAACATGCGAATCGAAGCCAACAACGCTAGCTATGATATGGAATTTAAAAAATCAAGATTTTGAAACTCAGGTCGAGAGACATGACGAAATTACCACATTTGAGGAGGGAGTTCAAAGGAGCCCTTGAGTAAATTAAAATGTTCATACCTGGCTCGTGTGATATCGGATTTTTGTATTCAAACATGCGAATCGAAGCTAACAACGCTAGCTATGATATGGAATTAAAAAATCAAGATTTTGAAACTCAGGTCGAGAGACATGACGAAATTACCAAATTTGAGGAGGGAGTTGAGAGGAACCCTTGAGTAAATTAAAATGTTCATACCTGGCGAGTGTGATATCGGTTTTTTGTGTTCAAACATGCGAATCGAAGCTAACAACGCTAGCTATGATATGGACTTAAAAAATCAAGATTCTGAAACTCAGGTCGAGAGACATGACGAAATTACCACAGTTGAGGAGGGACTTCAAAGGAGCCCTTGAGTAAATTAAAATGTTCATACCTGGCTCGTGTGATATCGGATTTTTGTATTCAAACATGCGAATCGAAGCTAACAACGCTAGCTATGATATGGAATTAAAAAATCAAGATTTTGAAACTCAGGTCGAGAGACATGACGAAATTACCAAATTTGAGGAGGGAGTTGAGAGGAACCCTTGAGTAAATTAAAATGTTCATACCTGGCTCGTGTGATATCGGATTTTTGTGTTCAAACATGCGAATCGAAGCTAACAACGCTAGCTATGATATGGACTTAAAAAATCAAGATTTTGAAACTCAGGTCGAGAGACATGACGAAATTACCACATTTGAGGAGGGAGTTCAAAGGAGCCCTTGAGTAAATTAAAATGTTCATACCTGGCTCGTGTGATATCGGATTTTTGTATTCAAACATGCGAATCGAAGCTAACAACGCTAGCTATGATATGGAATTAAAAAATCAAGCTTTTGAAACTCAGGTCGAGAGACATGACGAAATTACCACATTTGAGGAGGGAGTTCACAAGAGCTCTTGAGTAAATTAAAATGTTCATACCTGGCGAGTGTGATATCGGATTTGTGTGTTCAAACATGCGAATCGAAGATAACAATGCTAGCTATGATATGGAATTAAAAAAACAAGATTTTGAAACTCAGGTCGAGAGACATGACGAAATTACCAAATTTGAGGAATGAGTTGAGAAGAGCTAGTAGGTAAATTAAAATGTTCATACCTGGCTCGTGTGATATCGGATTTTTGTGTTCAAACTTGCGAATCGAAGCTAACAACGCTAGCTATGATATGGAATTAAAAAATCAAGATTTTAAAACTCAAGTCGAGAGACATGACGAAATTACCAAATTTGAGGAGGGAGTTGAGAGGAACCCTTGAGTAAATTAAAATGTTCATACCTGGCGAGTGTGATATCGGATTTTTGTGTTCAAACATGCGAATCGAAGCTAACAACGCTAGCTATCATATGCAATTAAAATATCAAGATTTTGAAACTCAGGTCGAGAGACATGACGAAATTACATAATTTGAGCAGGGAGTTGAGAGGAGCCCTTGAGTAAATTAAAATGTTCATACTTGGCTCGTGTGATATCGGATTTTTGTGTTCCAACTAGCGAATCGAAGCTAACAACGCTAGCTATCATCTGGAATTAAAAAATTAAGATTTTGAAACTCAGGTCGAGAGACATGACGAAATTACATAATTTGAGGAGGGAGTTCAAAGGAGCCCTTGAGTAAATTAAAATGTTCATACCTGGCTCGTGTGATATCGGATTTTTGTATTCAAACATGCGAATCGAAGCCAACAACGCTAGCTATGATATGGAATTTAAAAAATCAAGATTTTGAAACTCAGGTCGAGAGACATGACGAAATTACCACATTTGAGGAGGGAGTTCAAAGGAGCCCTTGAGTAAATTAAAATGTTCATACCTGGCTCGTGTGATATCGGATTTTTGTATTCAAACATGCGAATCGAAGCTAACAACGCTAGCTATGATATGGAATTAAAAAATCAAGATTTTGAAACTCAGGTCGAGAGACATGACGAAATTACCAAATTTGAGGAGGGAGTTGAGAGGAACCCTTGAGTAAATTAAAATGTTCATACCTGGCGAGTGTGATATCGGTTTTTTGTGTTCAAACATGCGAATCGAAGCTAACAACGCTAGCTATGATATGGACTTAAAAAATCAAGATTTTGAAACTCAGGTCGAGAGACATGACGAAATTACCACATTTGAGGAGGGAGTTCAAAGGAGCCCTTGAGTAAATTAAAATGTTCATACCTGGCTCGTGTGATATCGGATTTTTGTATTCAAACATGCGAATCGAAGCTAACAACGCTAGCTATGATATGGACTTAAAAAATCAAGATTTTGAAACTCAGGTCGAGAGACATGACGAAATTACCAAATTTGAGCAGGGAGTTGAGAGGAGGCCTTGAGTAAATTAAAATGTTCATACCTGGCTCGTGTGATATCGGATTTTTGTGTTCAAACATGCGAATCGAAGCTAACAACGCTAGCTATGATATGGAATTAAAAAATCAAGATTATGAAACTCAGGTCGAGAGACATGACGAAATTACCACATTTGAGGAGGGAGTTCAAAGGAGCCCTTGAGTAAATTAAAATGTTCATACCTGGCTCGTGTGATATCGGATTTTTGTGTTCAAACATGCGAATCGAAGCTAACAACGCTAGCTATGATATGGAATTAAAAAATCAAGATTTTGAAACTCAGGTCGAGAGACATGACGAAATTACCACATTTGAGGAGGGAGTTCAAAGGAGCCCTTGAGTAAATTAAAATGTTCATACCTGGCTCGTGTGATATCGGATTTTTGTATTCAAACATGCGAATCGAAGCTAACAACGCTAGCTATGATATGGAATTAAAAAATCAAGATTTTGAAACTCAGGTCGAGAGACATGACGAAATTACCAAATTTGAGGAGGGAGTTGAGAGGAACCCTTGAGTAAATTAAAATGTTCATACCTGGCGAGTGTGATATCGGTTTTTTGTGTTCAAACATGCGAATCGAAGCTAACAACGCTAGCTATGATATGGAATTAAAAAATCAAGATTTTGAAACTCAGGTCGAGAGACATGACGAAATTACCACATTTGAGGAGGGAGTTCAAAGGAGCCCTTGAGTAAATTAAAATGTTCATACCTGGCTCGTGTGATATCGGATTTTTGTATTCAAACATGCGAATCGAAGCTAACAACGCTAGCTATGATATGGAATTAAAAAATCAAGATTTTGAAACTCAGGTCGAGAGACATGACGAAATTACCAAATTTGAGGAGGGAGTTGAGAGGAACCCTTGAGTAAATTAAAATGTTCATACCTGGCTCGTGTGATATCGGATTTTTGTGTTCAAACATGCGAATCGAAGCTAACAACGCTAGCTATGATATGGACTTAAAAAATCAAGATTTTGAAACTCAGGTCGAGAGACATGACGAAATTACCACATTTGAGGAGGGAGTTCAAAGGAGCCCTTGAGTAAATTAAAATGTTCATACCTGGCTCGTGTGATATCGGATTTTTGTATTCAAACATGCGAATCGAAGCTAACAACGCTAGCTATGATATGGAATTAAAAAATCAAGCTTTTGAAACTCAGGTCGAGAGACATGACGAAATTACCACATTTGAGGAGGGAGTTCACAAGAGCTCTTGAGTAAATTAAAATGTTCATACCTGGCGAGTGTGATATCGGATTTGTGTGTTCAAACATGCGAATCGAAGATAACAATGCTAGCTATGATATGGAATTAAAAAAACAAGATTTTGAAACTCAGGTCGAGAGACATGACGAAATTACCAAATTTGAGGAATGAGTTGAGAAGAGCTAGTAGGTAAATTAAAATGTTCATACCTGGCTCGTGTGATATCGGATTTTTGTGTTCAAACTTGCGAATCGAAGCTAACAACGCTAGCTATGATATGGAATTAAAAAATCAAGATTTTAAAACTCAAGTCGAGAGACATGACGAAATTACCAAATTTGAGGAGGGAGTTGAGAGGAACCCTTGAGTAAATTAAAATGTTCATACCTGGCGAGTGTGATATCGGATTTTTGTGTTCAAACATGCGAATCGAAGCTAACAACGCTAGCTATCATATGCAATTAAAATATCAAGATTTTGAAAATCAGGTCGAGAGACATGACGAAATTACATAATTTGAGCAGGGAGTTGAGAGGAGCCCTTGAGTAAATTAAAATGTTCATACTTGGCTCGTGTGATATCGGATTTTTGTGTTCCAACTAGCGAATCGAAGCTAACAACGCTAGCTATCATCTGGAATTAAAAAATTAAGATTTTGAAACTCAGGTCGAGAGACATGACGAAATTACATAATTTGAGGAGGGAGTTCAAAGGAGCCCTTGAGTAAATTAAAATGTTCATACCTGGCTCGTGTGATATCGGATTTTTGTATTCAAACATGCGAATCGAAGCCAACAACGCTAGCTATGATATGGAATTTAAAAAATCAAGATTTTGAAACTCAGGTCGAGAGACATGACGAAATTACCACATTTGAGGAGGGAGTTCAAAGGAGCCCTTGAGTAAATTAAAATGTTCATACCTGGCTCGTGTGATATCGGATTTTTGTATTCAAACATGCGAATCGAAGCTAACAACGCTAGCTATGATATGGAATTAAAAAATCAAGATTTTGAAACTCAGGTCGAGAGACATGACGAAATTACCAAATTTGAGGAGGGAGTTGAGAGGAACCCTTGAGTAAATTAAAATGTTCATACCTGGCTCGTGTGATATCGGATTTTTGTGTTCAAACATGCGAATCGAAGCTAACAACGCTAGCTATGATATGGACTTAAAAAATCAAGATTTTGAAACTCAGGTCGAGAGACATGACGAAATTACCACATTTGAGGAGGGAGTTCAAAGGAGCCCTTGAGTAAATTAAAATGTTCATACCTGGCTCGTGTGATATCGGATTTTTGTATTCAAACATGCGAATCGAAGCTAACAACGCTAGCTATGATATGGAATTAAAAAATCAAGCTTTTGAAACTCAGGTCGAGAGACATGACGAAATTACCACATTTGAGGAGGGAGTTCACAAGAGCTCTTGAGTAAATTAAAATGTTCATACCTGGCGAGTGTGATATCGGATTTGTGTGTTCAAACATGCGAATCGAAGATAACAATGCTAGCTATGATATGGAATTAAAAAAACAAGATTTTGAAACTCAGGTCGAGAGACATGACGAAATTACCAAATTTGAGGAATGAGTTGAGAAGAGCTAGTAGGTAAATTAAAATGTTCATACCTGGCTCGTGTGATATCGGATTTTTGTGTTCAAACTTGCGAATCGAAGCTAACAACGCTAGCTATGATATGGAATTAAAAAATCAAGATTTTAAAACTCAAGTCGAGAGACATGACGAAATTACCACATTTGAGGAGGGAGTTGAGAGGAACCCTTGAGTAAATTAAAATGTTCATACCTGGCGAGTGTGATATCGGATTTTTGTGTTCAAACATGCGAATCGAAGCTAACAACGCTAGCTATCATATGCAATTAAAATATCAAGATTTTGAAACTCAGGTCGAGAGACATGACGAAATTACATAATTTGAGCAGGGAGTTGAGAGGAGCCCTTGAGTAAATTAAAATGTTCATACTTGGCTCGTGTGATATCGGATTTTTGTGTTCCAACTAGCGAATCGAAGCTAACAACGCTAGCTATCATCTGGAATTAAAAAATTAAGATTTTGAAACTCAGGTCGAGAGACATGACGAAATTACATAATTTGAGGAGGGAGTTCAAAGGAGCCCTTGAGTAAATTAAAATGTTCATACCTGGCTCGTGTGATATCGGATTTTTGTATTCAAACATGCGAATCGAAGCCAACAACGCTAGCTATGATATGGAATTTAAAAAATCAAGATTTTGAAACTCAGGTCGAGAGACATGACGAAATTACCACATTTGAGGAGGGAGTTCAAAGGAGCCCTTGAGTAAATTAAAATGTTCATACCTGGCTCGTGTGATATCGGATTTTTGTATTCAAACATGCGAATCGAAGCTAACAACGCTAGCTATGATATGGACTTAAAAAATCAAGATTTTGAAACTCAGGTCGAGAGACATGACGAAATTACCAAATTTGAGCAGGGAGTTGAGAGGAGGCCTTGAGTAAATTAAAATGTTCATACCTGGCTCGTGTGATATCGGATTTTTGTGTTCAAACATGCGAATCGAAGCTAACAACGCTAGCTATGATATGGAATTAAAAAATCAAGATTTTGAAACTCAGGTCGAGAGACATGACGAAATTACCACATTTGAGGAGGGAGTTCAAAGGAGCCCTTGAGTAAATTAAAATGTTCATACCTGGCTCGTGTGATATCGGATTTTTGTGTTCAAACATGCGAATCGAAGCTAACAACGCTAGCTATGATATGGAATTAAAAAATCAAGATTTTGAAACTCAGGTCGAGAGACATGACGAAATTACCAAATTTGAGCAGGGAGGTTGAGAGGAGCCCTTGAGTAAATTAAAATGTGTTCATACCTGGCTCGTGTGATATCGGATTTTTGTGTTCAAACTTGCGAATCGAAGCTAACAACACTAGCTATGATATGGAATTAAAAAATCAAGATTTTGAAGCTCAGGTCGAGAGACATGACGAAATTACATAATTTGAGGAGGGACTTGAGAAGAGCTAGTAGGTAAATTAAAATGTTCATACCTGGCTCGTGTGATATCGGATTTTTGTGTTCAAACATGCGAATCGAAGCTAACAACGCTAGCTATGATATGGAATTAAAAAATCAAGATTTTGAAACTCAGGTCGAGAGACATGACGAAATTACCAAATTTGAGCAGGGAGGTTGAGAGGAGCCCTTGAGTAAATTAAAATGTGTTCATACCTGGCTCGTGTGATATCGGATTTTTGTGTTCAAACTTGCGAATCGAAGCTAACAACACTAGCTATGATATGGAATTAAAAAATCAAGATTTTGAAGCTCAGGTCGAGAGACATGACGAAATTACATAATTTGAGGAGGGACTTGAGAAGAGCTAGTAGGTAAATTAAAATGTTCATACCTGGCTCGTGTGATATCGGATTTTTGTGTTCAAACATGCGAATCGAAGCTAACAACGCTAGCTATGATATGGAATTAAAATATCAAGATTTTGAAACTCAGGTCGAGAGACATGACGAAATTACCACAGTTGAGGAGGGACTTCAAAGGAGCCCTTGAGTAAATTAAAATGTTCATACCTGGCTCGTGTGATATCGGATTTTTGTATTCAAACATGCGAATCGAAGCTAACAACGCTAGCTATGATATGGAATTAAAAAATCAAGATTTTGAAACTCAGGTCGAGAGACATGACGAAATTACCAAATTTGAGGAGGGAGTTGAGAGGAACCCTTGAGTAAATTAAAATGTTCATACCTGGCGAGTGTGATATCGGATTTTTGTGTTCAAACATGCGAATCGAAGCTAACAACGCTAGCTATGATATGGAATTAAAAAATCAAGATTTTGAAACTCAGGTCGAGAGACATGACGAAATTACCACATTTGAGGAGGGAGTTGAGAGGAACCCTTGAGTAAATTAAAATGTTCATACCTGGCGAGTGTGATATCGGTTTTTTGTGTTCAAACATGCGAATCGAAGCTAACAACGCTAGCTATGATATGGACTTAAAAAATCAAGATTTTGAAACTCAGGTCGAGAGACATGACGAAATTACCACATTTGAGGAGGGAGTTCAAAGGAGCCCTTGAGTAAATTAAAATGTTCATACCTGGCTCGTGTGATATCGGATTTTTGTATTCAAACATGCGAATCGAAGCTAACAACGCTAGCTATGATATGGACTTAAAAAATCAAGATTTTGAAACTCAGGTCGAGAGACATGACGAAATTACCAAATTTGAGCAGGGAGTTGAGAGGAGGCCTTGAGTAAATTAAAATGTTCATACCTGGCTCGTGTGATATCGGATTTTTGTGTTCAAACATGCGAATCGAAGCTAACAACGCTAGCTATGATATGGAATTAAAAAATCAAGATTTTGAAACTCAGGTCGAGAGACATGACGAAATTACCAAATTTGAGCACGGAGTTCAAAGGAGCCCTTGAGTAAATTAAAATGTTCATACCTGGCTCGTGTGATATCGGATTTTTGTGTTCAAACATGCGAATCGAAGCTAACAACGCTAGCTATGATATGGAATTAAAAAATCAAGATTTTGAAACTCAGGTCGAGAGACATGACGAAATTACCAAATTTGAGCAGGGAGGTTGAGAGGAGCCCTTGAGTAAATTAAAATGTGTTCATACCTGGCTCGTGTGATATCGGTTTTTGTGTTCAAACTTGCGAATCGAAGCTAACAACACTAGCTATGATATGGAATTAAAAAATCAAGATTTTGAAGCTCAGGTCGAGAGACATGACGAAATTACATAATTTGAGCAGGGAGTTGAGAGGAGCCCTTGAGTAAATTAAAATGTTCATACTTGGCTCGTGTGATATCGGATTTTTGTGTTCCAACTAGCGAATCGAAGCTAACAACGCTAGCTATCATCTGGAATTAAAAAATTAAGATTTTGAAACTCAGGTCGAGAGACATGACGAAATTACATAATTTGAGGAGGGAGTTCAAAGGAGCCCTTGAGTAAATTAAAATGTTCATACCTGGCTCGTGTGATATCGGATTTTTGTATTCAAACATGCGAATCGAAGCCAACAACGCTAGCTATGATATGGAATTTAAAAAATCAAGATTTTGAAACTCAGGTCGAGAGACATGACGAAATTACCACATTTGAGGAGGGAGTTCAAAGGAGCCCTTGAGTAAATTAAAATGTTCATACCTGGCTCGTGTGATATCGGATTTTTGTATTCAAACATGCGAATCGAAGCTAACAACGCTAGCTATGATATGGAATTAAAAAATCAAGATTTTGAAACTCAGGTCGAGAGACATGACGAAATTACCAAATTTGAGGAGGGAGTTGAGAGGAACCCTTGAGTAAATTAAAATGTTCATACCTGGCGAGTGTGATATCGGTTTTTTGTGTTCAAACATGCGAATCGAAGCTAACAACGCTAGCTATGATATGGACTTAAAAAATCAAGATTTTGAAACTCAGGTCGAGAGACATGACGAAATTACCACATTTGAGGAGGGAGTTCAAAGGAGCCCTTGAGTAAATTAAAATGTTCATACCTGGCTCGTGTGATATCGGATTTTTGTATTCAAACATGCGAATCGAAGCTAACAACGCTAGCTATGATATGGACTTAAAAAATCAAGATTTTGAAACTCAGGTCGAGAGACATGACGAAATTACCAAATTTGAGCAGGGAGTTGAGAGGAGGCCTTGAGTAAATTAAAATGTTCATACCTGGCTCGTGTGATATCGGATTTTTGTGTTCAAACATGCGAATCGAAGCTTACAACGCTAGCTATGATATGGAATTAAAAAATCAAGATTTTGAAACTCAGGTCGAGAGACATGACGAAATTACCAAATTTGAGGAGGGAGTTGAGAGGAACCCTTGAGTAAATTAAAATGTTCATACCTGGCGAGTGTGATATCGGTTTTTTGTGTTCAAACATGCGAATCGAAGCTAACAACGCTAGCTATGATATGGACTTAAAAAATCAAGATTTTGAAACTCAGGTCGAGAGACATGACGAAATTACCACATTTGAGGAGGGAGTTCAAAGGAGCCCTTGAGTAAATTAAAATGTTCATACCTGGCTCGTGTGATATCGGATTTTTGTATTCAAACATGCGAATCGAAGCTAACAACGCTAGCTATGATATGGACTTAAAAAATCAAGATTTTGAAACTCAGGTCGAGAGACATGACGAAATTACCAAATTTGAGCAGGGAGTTGAGAGGAGGCCTTGAGTAAATTAAAATGTTCATACCTGGCTCGTGTGATATCGGATTTTTGTGTTCAAACATGCGAATCGAAGCTAACAACGCTAGCTATGATATGGAATTAAAAAATCAAGATTATGAAACTCAGGTCGAGAGACATGACGAAATTACCACATTTGAGGAGGGAGTTCAAAGGAGCCCTTGAGTAAATTAAAATGTTCATACCTGGCTCGTGTGATATCGGATTTTTGTGTTCAAACATGCGAATCGAAGCTAACAACGCTAGCTATGATATGGAATTAAAAAATCAAGATTTTGAAACTCAGGTCGAGAGACATGACGAAATTACCACATTTGAGGAGGGAGTTCAAAGGAGCCCTTGAGTAAATTAAAATGTTCATACCTGGCTCGTGTGATATCGGATTTTTGTATTCAAACATGCGAATCGAAGCTAACAACGCTAGCTATGATATGGAATTAAAAAATCAAGATTTTGAAACTCAGGTCGAGAGACATGACGAAATTACCAAATTTGAGGAGGGAGTTGAGAGGAACCCTTGAGTAAATTAAAATGTTCATACCTGGCGAGTGTGATATCGGTTTTTTGTGTTCAAACATGCGAATCGAAGCTAACAACGCTAGCTATGATATGGAATTAAAAAATCAAGATTTTGAAACTCAGGTCGAGAGACATGACGAAATTACCACATTTGAGGAGGGAGTTCAAAGGAGCCCTTGAGTAAATTAAAATGTTCATACCTGGCTCGTGTGATATCGGATTTTTGTATTCAAACATGCGAATCGAAGCTAACAACGCTAGCTATGATATGGAATTAAAAAATCAAGATTTTGAAACTCAGGTCGAGAGACATGACGAAATTACCAAATTTGAGGAGGGAGTTGAGAGGAACCCTTGAGTAAATTAAAATGTTCATACCTGGCTCGTGTGATATCGGATTTTTGTGTTCAAACATGCGAATCGAAGCTAACAACGCTAGCTATGATATGGACTTAAAAAATCAAGATTTTGAAACTCAGGTCGAGAGACATGACGAAATTACCACATTTGAGGAGGGAGTTCAAAGGAGCCCTTGAGTAAATTAAAATGTTCATACCTGGCTCGTGTGATATCGGATTTTTGTATTCAAACATGCGAATCGAAGCTAACAACGCTAGCTATGATATGGAATTAAAAAATCAAGCTTTTGAAACTCAGGTCGAGAGACATGACGAAATTACCACATTTGAGGAGGGAGTTCACAAGAGCTCTTGAGTAAATTAAAATGTTCATACCTGGCGAGTGTGATATCGGATTTGTGTGTTCAAACATGCGAATCGAAGATAACAATGCTAGCTATGATATGGAATTAAAAAAACAAGATTTTGAAACTCAGGTCGAGAGACATGACGAAATTACCAAATTTGAGGAATGAGTTGAGAAGAGCTAGTAGGTAAATTAAAATGTTCATACCTGGCTCGTGTGATATCGGATTTTTGTGTTCAAACTTGCGAATCGAAGCTAACAACGCTAGCTATGATATGGAATTAAAAAATCAAGATTTTAAAACTCAAGTCGAGAGACATGACGAAATTACCAAATTTGAGGAGGGAGTTGAGAGGAACCCTTGAGTAAATTAAAATGTTCATACCTGGCGAGTGTGATATCGGATTTTTGTGTTCAAACATGCGAATCGAAGCTAACAACGCTAGCTATCATATGCAATTAAAATATCAAGATTTTGAAAATCAGGTCGAGAGACATGACGAAATTACATAATTTGAGCAGGGAGTTGAGAGGAGCCCTTGAGTAAATTAAAATGTTCATACTTGGCTCGTGTGATATCGGATTTTTGTGTTCCAACTAGCGAATCGAAGCTAACAACGCTAGCTATCATCTGGAATTAAAAAATTAAGATTTTGAAACTCAGGTCGAGAGACATGACGAAATTACATAATTTGAGGAGGGAGTTCAAAGGAGCCCTTGAGTAAATTAAAATGTTCATACCTGGCTCGTGTGATATCGGATTTTTGTATTCAAACATGCGAATCGAAGCCAACAACGCTAGCTATGATATGGAATTTAAAAAATCAAGATTTTGAAACTCAGGTCGAGAGACATGACGAAATTACCACATTTGAGGAGGGAGTTCAAAGGAGCCCTTGAGTAAATTAAAATGTTCATACCTGGCTCGTGTGATATCGGATTTTTGTATTCAAACATGCGAATCGAAGCTAACAACGCTAGCTATGATATGGAATTAAAAAATCAAGATTTTGAAACTCAGGTCGAGAGACATGACGAAATTACCAAATTTGAGGAGGGAGTTGAGAGGAACCCTTGAGTAAATTAAAATGTTCATACCTGGCTCGTGTGATATCGGATTTTTGTGTTCAAACATGCGAATCGAAGCTAACAACGCTAGCTATGATATGGACTTAAAAAATCAAGATTTTGAAACTCAGGTCGAGAGACATGACGAAATTACCACATTTGAGGAGGGAGTTCAAAGGAGCCCTTGAGTAAATTAAAATGTTCATACCTGGCTCGTGTGATATCGGATTTTTGTATTCAAACATGCGAATCGAAGCTAACAACGCTAGCTATGATATGGAATTAAAAAATCAAGCTTTTGAAACTCAGGTCGAGAGACATGACGAAATTACCACATTTGAGGAGGGAGTTCACAAGAGCTCTTGAGTAAATTAAAATGTTCATACCTGGCGAGTGTGATATCGGATTTGTGTGTTCAAACATGCGAATCGAAGATAACAATGCTAGCTATGATATGGAATTAAAAAAACAAGATTTTGAAACTCAGGTCGAGAGACATGACGAAATTACCAAATTTGAGGAATGAGTTGAGAAGAGCTAGTAGGTAAATTAAAATGTTCATACCTGGCTCGTGTGATATCGGATTTTTGTGTTCAAACTTGCGAATCGAAGCTAACAACGCTAGCTATGATATGGAATTAAAAAATCAAGATTTTAAAACTCAAGTCGAGAGACATGACGAAATTACCACATTTGAGGAGGGAGTTGAGAGGAACCCTTGAGTAAATTAAAATGTTCATACCTGGCGAGTGTGATATCGGATTTTTGTGTTCAAACATGCGAATCGAAGCTAACAACGCTAGCTATCATATGCAATTAAAATATCAAGATTTTGAAACTCAGGTCGAGAGACATGACGAAATTACATAATTTGAGCAGGGAGTTGAGAGGAGCCCTTGAGTAAATTAAAATGTTCATACTTGGCTCGTGTGATATCGGATTTTTGTGTTCCAACTAGCGAATCGAAGCTAACAACGCTAGCTATCATCTGGAATTAAAAAATTAAGATTTTGAAACTCAGGTCGAGAGACATGACGAAATTACATAATTTGAGGAGGGAGTTCAAAGGAGCCCTTGAGTAAATTAAAATGTTCATACCTGGCTCGTGTGATATCGGATTTTTGTATTCAAACATGCGAATCGAAGCCAACAACGCTAGCTATGATATGGAATTTAAAAAATCAAGATTTTGAAACTCAGGTCGAGAGACATGACGAAATTACCACATTTGAGGAGGGAGTTCAAAGGAGCCCTTGAGTAAATTAAAATGTTCATACCTGGCTCGTGTGATATCGGATTTTTGTATTCAAACATGCGAATCGAAGCTAACAACGCTAGCTATGATATGGACTTAAAAAATCAAGATTTTGAAACTCAGGTCGAGAGACATGACGAAATTACCAAATTTGAGCAGGGAGTTGAGAGGAGGCCTTGAGTAAATTAAAATGTTCATACCTGGCTCGTGTGATATCGGATTTTTGTGTTCAAACATGCGAATCGAAGCTAACAACGCTAGCTATGATATGGAATTAAAAAATCAAGATTTTGAAACTCAGGTCGAGAGACATGACGAAATTACCACATTTGAGGAGGGAGTTCAAAGGAGCCCTTGAGTAAATTAAAATGTTCATACCTGGCTCGTGTGATATCGGATTTTTGTGTTCAAACATGCGAATCGAAGCTAACAACGCTAGCTATGATATGGAATTAAAAAATCAAGATTTTGAAACTCAGGTCGAGAGACATGACGAAATTACCAAATTTGAGCAGGGAGGTTGAGAGGAGCCCTTGAGTAAATTAAAATGTGTTCATACCTGGCTCGTGTGATATCGGATTTTTGTGTTCAAACTTGCGAATCGAAGCTAACAACACTAGCTATGATATGGAATTAAAAAATCAAGATTTTGAAGCTCAGGTCGAGAGACATGACGAAATTACATAATTTGAGGAGGGACTTGAGAAGAGCTAGTAGGTAAATTAAAATGTTCATACCTGGCTCGTGTGATATCGGATTTTTGTGTTCAAACATGCGAATCGAAGCTAACAACGCTAGCTATGATATGGAATTAAAAAATCAAGATTTTGAAACTCAGGTCGAGAGACATGACGAAATTACCAAATTTGAGCAGGGAGGTTGAGAGGAGCCCTTGAGTAAATTAAAATGTGTTCATACCTGGCTCGTGTGATATCGGATTTTTGTGTTCAAACTTGCGAATCGAAGCTAACAACACTAGCTATGATATGGAATTAAAAAATCAAGATTTTGAAGCTCAGGTCGAGAGACATGACGAAATTACATAATTTGAGGAGGGACTTGAGAAGAGCTAGTAGGTAAATTAAAATGTTCATACCTGGCTCGTGTGATATCGGATTTTTGTGTTCAAACATGCGAATCGAAGCTAACAACGCTAGCTATGATATGGAATTAAAATATCAAGATTTTGAAACTCAGGTCGAGAGACATGACGAAATTACCACAGTTGAGGAGGGACTTCAAAGGAGCCCTTGAGTAAATTAAAATGTTCATACCTGGCTCGTGTGATATCGGATTTTTGTATTCAAACATGCGAATCGAAGCTAACAACGCTAGCTATGATATGGAATTAAAAAATCAAGATTTTGAAACTCAGGTCGAGAGACATGACGAAATTACCAAATTTGAGGAGGGAGTTGAGAGGAACCCTTGAGTAAATTAAAATGTTCATACCTGGCGAGTGTGATATCGGATTTTTGTGTTCAAACATGCGAATCGAAGCTAACAACGCTAGCTATGATATGGAATTAAAAAATCAAGATTTTGAAACTCAGGTCGAGAGACATGACGAAATTACCACATTTGAGGAGGGAGTTGAGAGGAACCCTTGAGTAAATTAAAATGTTCATACCTGGCGAGTGTGATATCGGTTTTTTGTGTTCAAACATGCGAATCGAAGCTAACAACGCTAGCTATGATATGGACTTAAAAAATCAAGATTTTGAAACTCAGGTCGAGAGACATGACGAAATTACCACATTTGAGGAGGGAGTTCAAAGGAGCCCTTGAGTAAATTAAAATGTTCATACCTGGCTCGTGTGATATCGGATTTTTGTATTCAAACATGCGAATCGAAGCTAACAACGCTAGCTATGATATGGACTTAAAAAATCAAGATTTTGAAACTCAGGTCGAGAGACATGACGAAATTACCAAATTTGAGCAGGGAGTTGAGAGGAGGCCTTGAGTAAATTAAAATGTTCATACCTGGCTCGTGTGATATCGGATTTTTGTGTTCAAACATGCGAATCGAAGCTAACAACGCTAGCTATGATATGGAATTAAAAAATCAAGATTTTGAAACTCAGGTCGAGAGACATGACGAAATTACCAAATTTGAGCACGGAGTTCAAAGGAGCCCTTGAGTAAATTAAAATGTTCATACCTGGCTCGTGTGATATCGGATTTTTGTGTTCAAACATGCGAATCGAAGCTAACAACGCTAGCTATGATATGGAATTAAAAAATCAAGATTTTGAAACTCAGGTCGAGAGACATGACGAAATTACCAAATTTGAGCAGGGAGGTTGAGAGGAGCCCTTGAGTAAATTAAAATGTGTTCATACCTGGCTCGTGTGATATCGGTTTTTGTGTTCAAACTTGCGAATCGAAGCTAACAACACTAGCTATGATATGGAATTAAAAAATCAAGATTTTGAAGCTCAGGTCGAGAGACATGACGAAATTACATAATTTGAGCAGGGAGTTGAGAGGAGCCCTTGAGTAAATTAAAATGTTCATACTTGGCTCGTGTGATATCGGATTTTTGTGTTCCAACTAGCGAATCGAAGCTAACAACGCTAGCTATCATCTGGAATTAAAAAATTAAGATTTTGAAACTCAGGTCGAGAGACATGACGAAATTACATAATTTGAGGAGGGAGTTCAAAGGAGCCCTTGAGTAAATTAAAATGTTCATACCTGGCTCGTGTGATATCGGATTTTTGTATTCAAACATGCGAATCGAAGCCAACAACGCTAGCTATGATATGGAATTTAAAAAATCAAGATTTTGAAACTCAGGTCGAGAGACATGACGAAATTACCACATTTGAGGAGGGAGTTCAAAGGAGCCCTTGAGTAAATTAAAATGTTCATACCTGGCTCGTGTGATATCGGATTTTTGTATTCAAACATGCGAATCGAAGCTAACAACGCTAGCTATGATATGGAATTAAAAAATCAAGATTTTGAAACTCAGGTCGAGAGACATGACGAAATTACCAAATTTGAGGAGGGAGTTGAGAGGAACCCTTGAGTAAATTAAAATGTTCATACCTGGCGAGTGTGATATCGGTTTTTTGTGTTCAAACATGCGAATCGAAGCTAACAACGCTAGCTATGATATGGACTTAAAAAATCAAGATTTTGAAACTCAGGTCGAGAGACATGACGAAATTACCACATTTGAGGAGGGAGTTCAAAGGAGCCCTTGAGTAAATTAAAATGTTCATACCTGGCTCGTGTGATATCGGATTTTTGTATTCAAACATGCGAATCGAAGCTAACAACGCTAGCTATGATATGGACTTAAAAAATCAAGATTTTGAAACTCAGGTCGAGAGACATGACGAAATTACCAAATTTGAGCAGGGAGTTGAGAGGAGGCCTTGAGTAAATTAAAATGTTCATACCTGGCTCGTGTGATATCGGATTTTTGTGTTCAAACATGCGAATCGAAGCTTACAACGCTAGCTATGATATGGAATTAAAAAATCAAGATTTTGAAACTCAGGTCGAGAGACATGACGAAATTACCACATTTGAGGAGGGAGTTCAAAGGAGCCCTTGAGTAAATTAAAATGTTCATACCTGGCTCGTGTGATATCGGATTTTTGTGTTCAAACATGCGAATCGAAGCTAACAACGCTAGCTATGATATGGAATTAAAAAATCAAGATTTTGAAACTCAGGTCGAGAGACATGACGAAATTACCACATTTGAGGAGGGAGTTCAAAGGAGCCCTTGAGTAAATTAAAATGTTCATACCTGGCTCGTGTGATATCGGATTTTTGTATTCAAACATGCGAATCGAAGCTAACAACGCTAGCTATGATATGGAATTAAAAAATCAAGATTTTGAAACTCAGGTCGAGAGACATGACGAAATTACCAAATTTGAGGAGGGAGTTGAGAGGAACCCTTGAGTAAATTAAAATGTTCATACCTGGCGAGTGTGATATCGGTTTTTTGTGTTCAAACATGCGAATCGAAGCTAACAACGCTAGCTATGATATGGAATTAAAAAATCAAGATTTTGAAACTCAGGTCGAGAGACATGACGAAATTACCACATTTGAGGAGGGAGTTCAAAGGAGCCCTTGAGTAAATTAAAATGTTCATACCTGGCTCGTGTGATATCGGATTTTTGTATTCAAACATGCGAATCGAAGCTAACAACGCTAGCTATGATATGGAATTAAAAAATCAAGATTTTGAAACTCAGGTCGAGAGACATGACGAAATTACCAAATTTGAGGAGGGAGTTGAGAGGAACCCTTGAGTAAATTAAAATGTTCATACCTGGCGAGTGTGATATCGGTTTTTTGTGTTCAAACATGCGAATCGAAGCTAACAACGCTAGCTATGATATGGACTTAAAAAATCAAGATTTTGAAACTCAGGTCGAGAGACATGACGAAATTACCACATTTGAGGAGGGAGTTCAAAGGAGCCCTTGAGTAAATTAAAATGTTCATACCTGGCTCGTGTGATATCGGATTTTTGTATTCAAACATGCGAATCGAAGCTAACAACGCTAGCTATGATATGGACTTAAAAAATCAAGATTTTGAAACTCAGGTCGAGAGACATGACGAAATTACCAAATTTGAGCAGGGAGTTGAGAGGAGGCCTTGAGTAAATTAAAATGTTCATACCTGGCTCGTGTGATATCGGATTTTTGTGTTCAAACATGCGAATCGAAGCTAACAACGCTAGCTATGATATGGAATTAAAAAATCAAGATTTTGAAACTCAGGTCGAGAGACATGACGAAATTACCAAATTTGAGCAGGGAGTTCAAAGGAGCCCTTGAGTAAATTAAAATGTTCATACCTGGCTCGTGTGATATCGGATTTTTGTGTTCAAACATGCGAATCGAAGCTAACAACGCTAGCTATGATATGGAATTAAAAAATCAAGATTTTGAAACTCAGGTCGAGAGACATGACGAAATTACCAAATTTGAGCAGGGAGGTTGAGAGGAGCCCTTGAGTAAATTAAAATGTGTTCATACCTGGCTCGTGTGATATCGGATTTTTGTGTTCAAACTTGCGAATCGAAGCTAACAACACTAGCTATGATATGGAATTAAAAAATCAAGATTTTGAAGCTCAGGTCGAGAGACATGACGAAATTACATAATTTGAGCAGGGAGTTGAGAGGAGCCCTTGAGTAAATTAAAATGTTCATACTTGGCTCGTGTGATATCGGATTTTTGTGTTCCAACTAGCGAATCGAAGCTAACAACGCTAGCTATCATCTGGAATTAAAAAATTAAGATTTTGAAACTCAGGTCGAGAGACATGACGAAATTACATAATTTGAGGAGGGAGTTCAAAGGAGCCCTTGAGTAAATTAAAATGTTCATACCTGGCTCGTGTGATATCGGATTTTTGTATTCAAACATGCGAATCGAAGCCAACAACGCTAGCTATGATATGGAATTTAAAAAATCAAGATTTTGAAACTCAGGTCGAGAGACATGACGAAATTACCACATTTGAGGAGGGAGTTCAAAGGAGCCCTTGAGTAAATTAAAATGTTCATACCTGGCTCGTGTGATATCGGATTTTTGTATTCAAACATGCGAATCGAAGCTAACAACGCTAGCTATGATATGGAATTAAAAAATCAAGATTTTGAAACTCAGGTCGAGAGACATGACGAAATTACCAAATTTGAGGAGGGAGTTGAGAGGAACCCTTGAGTAAATTAAAATGTTCATACCTGGCGAGTGTGATATCGGTTTTTTGTGTTCAAACATGCGAATCGAAGCTAACAACGCTAGCTATGATATGGACTTAAAAAATCAAGATTCTGAAACTCAGGTCGAGAGACATGACGAAATTACCACATTTGAGGAGGGAGTTCAAAGGAGCCCTTGAGTAAATTAAAATGTTCATACCTGGCTCGTGTGATATCGGATTTTTGTATTCAAACATGCGAATCGAAGCTAACAACGCTAGCTATGATATGGACTTAAAAAATCAAGATTTTGAAACTCAGGTCGAGAGACATGACGAAATTACCAAATTTGAGCAGGGAGTTGAGAGGAGGCCTTGAGTAAATTAAAATGTTCATACCTGGCTCGTGTGATATCGGATTTTTGTGTTCAAACATGCGAATCGAAGCTAACAACGCTAGCTATGATATGGAATTAAAAAATCAAGATTTTGAAACTCAGGTCGAGAGACATGACGAAATTACCACATTTGAGGAGGGAGTTCAAAGGAGCCCTTGAGTAAATTAAAATGTTCATACCTGGCTCGTGTGATATCGGATTTTTGTGTTCAAACATGCGAATCGAAGCTAACAACGCTAGCTATGATATGGAATTAAAAAATCAAGATTTTGAAACTCAGGTCGAGAGACATGACGAAATTACCAAATTTGAGCAGGGAGGTTGAGAGGAGCCCTTGAGTAAATTAAAATGTGTTCATACCTGGCTCGTGTGATATCGGATTTTTGTGTTCAAACTTGCGAATCGAAGCTAACAACACTAGCTATGATATGGAATTAAAAAATCAAGATTTTGAAGCTCAGGTCGAGAGACATGACGAAATTACATAATTTGAGGAGGGACTTGAGAAGAGCTAGTAGGTAAATTAAAATGTTCATACCTGGCTCGTGTGATATCGGATTTTTGTGTTCAAACATGCGAATCGAAGCTAACAACGCTAGCTATGATATGGAATTAAAAAATCAAGATTTTGAAACTCAGGTCGAGAGACATGACGAAATTACCAAATTTGAGCAGGGAGGTTGAGAGGAGCCCTTGAGTAAATTAAAATGTGTTCATACCTGGCTCGTGTGATATCGGATTTTTGTGTTCAAACTTGCGAATCGAAGCTAACAACACTAGCTATGATATGGAATTAAAAAATCAAGATTTTGAAGCTCAGGTCGAGAGACATGACGAAATTACATAATTTGAGGAGGGACTTGAGAAGAGCTAGTAGGTAAATTAAAATGTTCATACCTGGCTCGTGTGATATCGGATTTTTGTGTTCAAACATGCGAATCGAAGCTAACAACGCTAGCTATGATATGGAATTAAAATATCAAGATTTTGAAACTCAGGTCGAGAGACATGACGAAATTACCACAGTTGAGGAGGGACTTCAAAGGAGCCCTTGAGTAAATTAAAATGTTCATACCTGGCTCGTGTGATATCGGATTTTTGTGTTCAAACTTGCGAATCGAAGCTAACAACGCTAGCTATGATATGGAATTAAAAAATCAAGATTTTAAAACTCAGGTCGAGAGACATGACGAAATTACCAAATTTGAGGAATGAGTTGAGAAGAGCTAGTAGGTAAATTAAAATGTTCATACCTGGCGAGTGTGATATCGGATTTTTCTGTTCAAACATGCGAATCGAAGCTAACAACGCTAGCTATCATATGCAATTAAAATATCAAGATTTTGAAACTCAGGTCGAGAGACATGACGAAATTACCAAATTTGAGGACTAAGTTGAGAGGAGCCCTTGAGTAAATTAAAATATGTTCATACCTGGCTCGTGTGATATCGGATTTTTGTGTTCAAACTTGCGAATCGAAGCTAACAACGCTAGCTATGATATGGAATTAAAAAATCAAGATTTTGAAACTCAGGTCGAGAGACATGACGAAATTACCACATTTGAGGAGGGAGTTCAAAGGAGCCCTTGAGTAAATTAAAATGTTCATACCTGGCTCGTGTGATATCGGATTTTTGTGTTCAAACTTGCGAATCGAAGCTAACAACGCTAGCTATGATATGGAATTAAAAAATCAAGATTTTGAAGCTCAGGTCGAGAGACATGACGAAATTACCAAATTTGAGCAGGGAGTTGAGAGGAGCCCTTGAGTAAATTAAAATGTTCATACCTGGCTCGTGTGATATCGGATTTTTGTGTTCAAACATGCGAATCGAAGCTAACAACGCTAGCTATCATATGGAATTAAAAAATCAAGATTTTGAAACTCAGGTCGAGAGACATGACGAAATTACCAAATTTGAGGAGGGAGTTGAGAGGAACCCTTGAGTAAATTAAAATGTTCATACCTGGCGAGTGTGATATCGGATTTTTGTGTTCAAACATGCGAATCGAAGCTAACAACGCTAGCTATCATATGCAATTAAAATATCAAGATTTTGAAACTCAGGTCGAGAGACATGACGAAATTACCACATTTGAGGAATGAGTTGAGAAGAGCTAGTAGGTAAATTAAAATGTTCATACCTGGCTCGTGTGATATCGGATTTTTGTGTTCAAACTTGCGAATCGAAGCTAACAACGCTAGCTATGATATGGAATTAAAAAATCAAGATTTTGAAGCTCAGGTCGAGAGACATGACGAAATTACATAATTTGAGGAGGGACTTGAGAAGAGCTAGTAGGTAAATTAAAATGTTCATACCTGGCTCGTGTGATATCGGATTTTTGTGTTCCACCTAGCGAATCGAAGCTAACAACGCTAGCTATCATATGGAATTAAAAAATCAAGATTTTGAAACTCAGGTCGAGAGACATGACGAAATTACCAAATTTGAGGAGGGAGTTGAGAGGAACCCTTGAGTAAATTAAAATGTTCATACCTGGCGAGTGTGATATCGGATTTTTGTGTTCAAACATGCGAATGGAAGCTAACAACGCTAGCTATCATATGGAATTAAAAAATCAAGATTTTGAAACTCAGGTCGAGAGACATGACGAAATTACCAAATTTGAGGACTAAGTTGAGAGGAGCCCTTGAGTAAATTAAAATATGTTCATACCTGGCTCGTGTGATATCGGATTTTTGTGTTCAAACTTGCGAATCGAAGCTAACAACGCTAGCTATGATATGGAATTAAAAAATCAAGATTTTGAAACTCAGGTCGAGAGACATGACGAAATTACCAAATTTGAGGAGGGAGTTGAGAGGAACCCTTGAGTAAATTAAAATGTTCATACCTGGCTCGTGTGATATCGGATTTTTGTATTCAAACATGCGAATCGAAGCCAACAACGCTAGCTATGATATGGAATTTAAAAAATCAAGATTTTGAAACTCAGGTCGAGAGACATGACGAAATTACCACATTTGAGGAGGGAGTTCAAAGGAGCCCTTGAGTAAATTAAAATGTTCATACCTGGCTCGTGTGATATCGGATTTTTGTATTCAAACATGCGAATCGAAGCTAACAACGCTAGCTATGATATGGAATTAAAAAATCAAGATTTTGAAACTCAGGTCGAGAGACATGACGAAATTACCAAATTTGAGGACTAAGTTGAGAGGAGCCCTTGAGTAAATTAAAATATGTTCATACCTGGCTCGTGTGATATCGGATTTTTGTGTTCAAACTTGCGAATCGAAGCTAACAACGCTAGGTATGATATGGAATTAAAAAATCAAGATTTTGAAACTCAGGTCGAGAGACATGACGAAATTACCAAATTTGAGGAGGGAGTTGAGAGGAACCCTTGAGTAAATTAAAATGTTCATACCTGGCGAGTGTGATATCGGATTTTTGTGTTCAAACATGCGAATCGAAGCTAACAACGCTAGCTATCATATGCAATTAAAATATCAAGATTTTGAAACTCAGGTCGAGAGACATGACGAAATTACCAAATTTGAGCAGGGAGTTGAGAGGAGCCCTTGAGTAAATTAAAATGTTCATACCTGGCTCGTGTGATATCGGATTTTTGTGTTCAAACATGCGAATCGAAGCTAACAACGCTAGCTATCATATGGAATTAAAAAATCAAGATTTTGAAACTCAGGTCGAGAGACATGACGAAATTACCAAATTTGAGCAGGGAGTTGAGAGGAGCCCTTGAGTAAATTAAAATGTTCATACCTGGCTCGTGTGATATCGGATTTTTGTGTTCAAACATGCGAATCGAAGCTAACAACGCTAGCTATCATATGGAATTAAAAAATCAAGATTTTGAAACTCAGGTGGAGAGACATGACGAAATTACCAAATTTGAGGACTAAGTTGAGAGGAGCCCTTGAGTAAATTAAAATATGTTCATACCTGGCTCGTGTGATATCGGATTTTTGTGTTCAAACTTGCGAATCGAAGCTAACAACGCTAGCTATGATATGGAATTAAAAAATCAAGATTTTGAAACTCAGGTCGAGAGACATGACGAAATTACCAAATTTGAGCAGGGAGTTGAGAGGAGCCCTTGAGTAAATGAAAATGTTCATACCTGGCTCGTGTGATATCGGATTTTTGTGTTCAAACATGCGAATCGAAGCTAACAACGCTAGCTATGATATGGAATTAAAAAATCAAGATTTTGAAACTCAGGTCGAGAGACATGACGAAATTACCAAATTTGAGCAGGGAGGTTGAGAGGAGCCCTTGAGTAAATTAAAATGTGTTCATACCTGGCTCGTGTGATATCGGATTTTTGTGTTCAAACTTGCGAATCGAAGCTAACAACACTAGCTATGATATGGAATTAAAAAATCAAGATTTTGAAGCTCAGGTCGAGAGACATGACGAAATTACATAATTTGAGGAGGGACTTGAGAAGAGCTAGTAGGTAAATTAAAATGTTCATACCTGGCTCGTGTGATATCGGATTTTTGTGTTCAAACATGCGAATCGAAGCTAACAACGCTAGCTATGATATGGAATTAAAAAATCAAGATTTTAAAACTCAGGTCGAGAGCCATGACGAAATTACCACAGTTGAGGAGGGACTTCAAAGGAGCCCTTGAGTAAATTAAAATGTTCATACCTGGCTCGTGTGATATCGGATTTTTGTGTTCAAACTTGCGAATCGAAGCTAACAACGCTAGCTATGATATGGAATTAAAAAATCAAGATTTTAAAACTCAGGTCGAGAGACATGACGAAATTACCAAATTTGAGGAATGAGTTGAGAAGAGCTAGTAGGTAAATTAAAATGTTCATACCTGGCTAGTAGGTAAATTAAGATTTTGAAACTCAGGTCGAGAGACATGACGAAATTACATAATTTGAGGAGGGAGTTTAGAGGAGCTAGTAGGTAAATTACAATGTTCATACCTGGATCGTGTGATATAGGATTTTTGTGTTCAAACTTGCGAATCAAAGCTAACAACGCTAGCTATGATATGGAATTAAAAAATCAAGGTTTTAAAACTCAGGTCGAGAGACATGACGAAATTACCAAATTTGAGGAGGGAGTTGAGAGGAACCCTTGAGTAAATTAAAATGTTCATACCTGGCTCGTGTGATATCGGATTTTTGTGTTCAAACATGCGAATCGAAGCTAACAACGCTAGCTATCATATGGAATTAAAAAATCAAGATTTTTAAACTCAAATCGAGAGACATGACGAAATTACCAAATTTGAGGAATGAGTTGAGAAGAGCTAGTAGGTAAATTAAAATGTTCATACCTGGCTCGTATGATATCGGATTTTTGTGTTCAAACTTGCGAATCGAAGCTAACAATGCAGGCTATGATATGGAATTAAAAAATCAAGATTTTGAAACTCAGGTCGAGAGACATGACGAAATTACCACATTTGAGGAGGGAGTTTAGAGGAGCTAGTAGGTAAATTAAAATGTTCATACCTGGATCGTGTGATATCGGATTTTTGTGTTCCAACTAGCGAATCGAAGCTAACAACGCTAGCTATCATATGGAATTAAAAAATCAAGATTTTGAAACTCAGGTCGAGAGACATGACGAAATTACCAAATTTGAGGACTAAGTTGAGAGGAGCCCTTGAGTAAATTAAAATATGTTCATACCTGGCTCGTGTGATATCGGATTTTTGTGTTCAAACTTGCGAATCGAAGCTAACAACGCTAGCTATGATATGGAATTAAAAAATCAAGATTTTAAAACTCAGGTCGAGAGACATGACGAAATTACCAAATTTGAGGACTAAGTTGAGAGGAGCCCTTGAGTAAATTAAAATATGTTCATACCTGGCTCGTGTGATATCGGATTTTTGTGTTCAAACTTGCGAATCGAAGCTAACAACGCTAGCTATGATATGGAATTAAAAAATCAAGATTTTGAAGCTCAGGTCGAGAGACATGACGAAATTACCAAATTTGAGCAGGGAGTTGAGAGGAGCCCTTGAGTAAATTAAAATGTTCATACCTGGCTCGTGTGATATCGGATTTTTGTGTTCAAACATGCGAATCGAAGCTAACAACGCTAGCTATCATATGGAATTAAAAAATCAAGATTTTGAAACTCAGGTCGAGAGACATGACGAAATTACCAAATTTGAGGAGGGAGTTGAGAGGAACCCTTGAGTAAATTAAAATGTTCATACCTGGCGAGTGTGATATCGGATTTTTGTGTTCAAACATGCGAATCGAAGCTAACAACGCTAGCTATCATATGCAATTAAAATATCAAGATTTTGAAACTCAGGTCGAGAGACATGACGAAATTACCACATTTGAGGAATGAGTTGAGAAGAGCTAGTAGGTAAATTAAAATGTTCATACCTGGCTCGTGTGATATCGGATTTTTGTGTTCAAACTTGCGAATCGAAGCTAACAACGCTAGCTATGATATGGAATTAAAAAATCAAGATTTTGAAGCTCAGGTCGAGAGACATGACGAAATTACATAATTTGAGGAGGGACTTGAGAAGAGCTAGTAGGTAAATTAAAATGTTCATACCTGGCTCGTGTGATATCGGATTTTTGTGTTCCACCTAGCGAATCGAAGCTAACAACGCTAGCTATGATATGGAATTAAAAAATCAAGATTTTGAAACTCAGGTCGAGAGACATGACGAAATTACCAAATTTGAGGAGGGAGTTGAGAGGAACCCTTGAGTAAATTAAAATGTTCATACCTGGCGAGTGTGATATCGGATTTTTGTGTTCAAACATGCGAATGGAAGCTAACAACGCTAGCTATCATATGGAATTAAAATATCAAGATTTTGAAACTCAGGTCGAGAGACATGACGAAATTACCAAATTTGAGGACTAAGTTGAGAGGAGCCCTTGAGTAAATTAAAATATGTTCATACCTGGCTCGTGTGATATCGGATTTTTGTGTTCAAACTTGCGAATCGAAGCTAACAACGCTAGCTATGATATGGAATTAAAAAATCAAGATTTTAAAACTCAGGTCGAGAGACATGACGAAATTACCAAATTTGAGGAATGAGTTGAGAAGAGCTAGTAGGTAAATTAAAATGTTCATACCTGGCTCGTGTGATATCGGATTTTTGTGTTCAAACTTGCGAATCGAAGCTAACAACGCTAGCTATGATATGGAATTAAAAAATCAAAATTTTGAAACTCAGGTCGAGAGACATGACGAAATTACCACATTTGAGGAGGGAGTTGAGAGGAGCCCTTGAGTAAATTAAAATGTTCATACCTGGCTCGTGTGATATCGGATTTTTGTGTTCAAACATGCGAATCGAAGCTAACAACGCTAGCTATCATATGGAATTAAAAAATCAAGATTTTGAAACTCAGGTCGAGAGACATGACGAAATTACCAAATTTGAGGACTAAGTTGAGAGGAGCCCTTGAGTAAATTAAAATATGTTCATACCTGGCTCGTGTGATATCGGATTTTTGTGTTCAAACTTGCGAATCGAAGCTAACAACGCTAGCTATGATATGGAATTAAAAAATCAAGATTTTAAAACTCAGGTCGAGAGACATGACGAAATTACCAAATTTGAGGACTAAGTTGAGAGGAGCCCTTGAGTAAATTAAAATATGTTCATACCTGGCTCGTGTGATATCGGATTTTTGTGTTCAAACTTGCGAATCGAAGCTAACAACGCTAGCTATGATATGGAATTAAAAAATCAAGATTTTGAAGCTCAGGTCGAGAGACATGACGAAATTACCAAATTTGAGCAGGGAGTTGAGAGGAGCCCTTGAGTAAATTAAAATGTTCATACCTGGCTCGTGTGATATCGGATTTTTGTGTTCAAACATGCGAATCGAAGCTAACAACGCTAGCTATCATATGGAATTAAAAAATCAAGATTTTGAAACTCAGGTCGAGAGACATGACGAAATTACCAAATTTGAGGAGGGAGTTGAGAGGAACCCTTGAGTAAATTAAAATGTTCATACCTGGCGAGTGTGATATCGGATTTTTGTGTTCAAACATGCGAATCGAAGCTAACAACGCTAGCTATCATATGCAATTAAAATATCAAGATTTTGAAACTCAGGTCGAGAGACATGACGAAATTACCACATTTGAGGAATGAGTTGAGAAGAGCTAGTAGGTAAATTAAAATGTTCATACCTGGCTCGTGTGATATCGGATTTTTGTGTTCAAACTTGCGAATCGAAGCTAACAACGCTAGCTATGATATGGAATTAAAAAATCAAGATTTTGAAGCTCAGGTCGAGAGACATGACGAAATTACATAATTTGAGGAGGGACTTGAGAAGAGCTAGTAGGTAAATTAAAATGTTCATACCTGGCTCGTGTGATATCGGATTTTTGTGTTCCACCTAGCGAATCGAAGCTAACAACGCTAGCTATGATATGGAATTAAAAAATCAAGATTTTGAAACTCAGGTCGAGAGACATGACGAAATTACCAAATTTGAGGAGGGAGTTGAGAGGAACCCTTGAGTAAATTAAAATGTTCATACCTGGCGAGTGTGATATCGGATTTTTGTGTTCAAACATGCGAATGGAAGCTAACAACGCTAGCTATCATATGGAATTAAAAAATCAAGATTTTGAAACTCAGGTCGAGAGACATGACGAAATTACCAAATTTGAGGACTAAGTTGAGAGGAGCCCTTGAGTAAATGAAAATATGTTCATACCTGGCTCGTGTGATATCGGATTTTTGTGTTCAAACTTGCGAATCGAAGCTAACAACGCTAGCTATGATATGGAATTAAAAAATCAAGATTTTAAAACTCAGGTCGAGAGACATGACGAAATTACCAAATTTGAGGAATGAGTTGAGAAGAGCTAGTAGGTAAATTAAAATGTTCATACCTGGCTCGTGTGATATCGGATTTTTGTGTTCAAACTTGCGAATCGAAGCTAACAACGCTAGCTATGATATGGAATTAAAAAATCAAAATTTTGAAACTCAGG
The DNA here is from genome assembly GCF_043228905.1 of Azolla caroliniana. Classification (NCBI taxonomy): domain Eukaryota; kingdom Viridiplantae; phylum Streptophyta; class Polypodiopsida; order Salviniales; family Salviniaceae; genus Azolla; species Azolla caroliniana. The sequence goes on along the minus strand of NW_028230492.1, from coordinate 92,027 downwards.
TCGAGAGACATGACGAAATTACCACATTTGAGGAGGGAGTTGAGAGGAGCCCTTGAGTAAATTAAAATGTTCATACCTGGCTCGTGTGATATCGGATTTTTGTGTTCAAACATGCGAATCGAAGCTAACAACGCTAGCTATCATATGGAATTAAAAAATCAAGATTTTGAAACTCAGGTCGAGAGACATGACGAAATTACCAAATTTGAGGACTAAGTTGAGAGGAGCCCTTGAGTAAATTAAAATATGTTCATACCTGGCTCGTGTGATATCGGATTTTTGTGTTCAAACTTGCGAATCGAAGCTAACAACGCTAGCTATGATATGGAATTAAAAAATCAAGATTTTGAAGCTCAGGTCGAGAGACATGACGAAATTACCAAATTTGAGGAGGGACTTGAGAGGAGCCCTTGTGTAAATTAAAATATGTTCATACCTGGCTCGTGTGATATCGGATTTTTGTGTTCAAACTTGCGAATCGAAGCTAACAACGCTAGCTATGATATGGAATTAAAAAATCAAGATTTTGAAGCTCAGGTCGAGAGACATGACGAAATTACATAATTTGAGGAGGGACTTGAGAAGAGCTAGTAGGTAAATTAAAATGTTCATACCTGGCTCGTGTGATATCGGATTTTTGTGTTCCACCTAGCGAATCGAAGCTAACAACGCTAGCTATCATATGGAATTAAAAAATCAAGATTTTGAAACTCAGGTCGAGAGACATGACGAAATTACCAAATTTGAGGAGGGAGTTGAGAGGAACCCTTGAGTAAATTAAAATGTTCATACCTGGCGAGTGTGATATCGGATTTTTGTGTTCAAACATGCGAATGGAAGCTAACAACGCTAGCTATCATATGGAATTAAAAAATCAAGATTTTGAAACTCAGGTCGAGAGACATGACGAAATTACCAAATTTGAGGACTAAGTTGAGAGGAGCCCTTGAGTAAATTAAAATATGTTCATACCTGGCTCGTGTGATATCGGATTTTTGTGTTCAAACTTGCGAATCGAAGCTAACAACGCTAGCTATGATATGGAATTAAAAAATCAAGATTTTAAAACTCAGGTCGAGAGACATGACGAAATTACCAAATTTGAGGAATGAGTTGAGAAGAGCTAGTAGGTAAATTAAAATGTTCATACCTGGCTCGTGTGATATCGGATTTTTGTGTTCAAACTTGCGAATCGAAGCTAACAACGCTAGCTATGATATGGAATTAAAAAATCAAGATTTTGAAACTCAGGTCGAGAGACATGACGAAATTACCACATTTGAGGAGGGAGTTGAGAGGAGCCCTTGAGTAAATTAAAATGTTCATACCTGGCTCGTGTGATATCGGAGTTTTGTGTTCAAACATGCGAATCGAAGCTAACAACGCTAGCTATCATATGGAATTAAAAAATCAAGATTTTGAAACTCAGGTCGAGAGACATGACGAAATTACCAAATTTGAGGACTAAGTTGAGAGGAGCCCTTGAGTAAATTAAAATATGTTCATACCTGGCTCGTGTTATATCGGATTTTTGTGTTCAAACTTGCGAATCGAAGCTAACAACGCTAGCTATGATATGGAATTAAAAAATCAAGATTTTGAAGCTCAGGTCGAGAGACATGACGAAATTACCAAATTTGAGGAGGGACTTGAGAGGAGCCCTTGTGTAAATTAAAATATGTTCATACCTGGCTCGTGTGATATCGGATTTTTGTGTTCAAACTTGCGAATCGAAGCTAACAACGCTAGCTATGATATGGAATTAAAAAATCAAGATTTTGAAGCTCAGGTCGAGAGACATGACGAAATTACATAATTTGAGGAGGGAGTTGAGAAGAGCTAGTAGGTAAATTAAAATGTTCATACCTGGCTCGTGTGATATCGGATTTTTGTGTTCCACCTAGCGAATCGAAGCTAACAACGCTAGCTATCATATGGAATTAAAAAATCAAGATTTTGAAACTCAGGTCGAGAGACATGACGAAATTACCAAATTTGAGGAGGGAGTTGAGCGGAACCCTTGAGTAAATTAAAATGTTCATACCTGGCGAGTGTGATATCGGATTTTTGTGTTCAAAAATGCGAATCGAAGCTAACAACGCTAGCTATGATATGGAATTAAAAAATCAAGATTTTGAAACTCAGGTCGAGAGACATGACGAAATTACCAAATTTGAGGACTAAGTTGAGAGGAGCCCTTGAGTAAATTAAAATATGTTCATACCTGGCTCGTGTGATATCGGATTTTTGTGTTCAAACTTGCGAATCGAAGCTAACAACGCTAGCTATGATATGGAATTAAAAAATCAAGATTTTAAAACTCAGGTCGAGAGACATGACGAAATTACCAAATTTGAGGAATGAGTTGAGAAGAGCTAGTAGGTAAATTAAAATGTTCATACCTGGCTCGTGTGATATCGGATTTTTGTGTTCAAACTTGCGAATCGAAGCTAACAACGCTAGCTATGATATGGAATTAAAAAATCAAGATTTTGAAACTCAGGTCGAGAGACATGACGAAATTACCACATTTGAGGAGGGAGTTGAGAGGAGCCCTTGAGTAAATTAAAATGTTCATACCTGGCTCGTGTGATATCGGATTTTTGTGTTCAAACATGCGAATCGAAGCTAACAACGCTAGCTATCATATGGAATTAAAAAATCAAGATTTTGAAACTCAGGTCGAGAGACATGACGAAATTACCAAATTTGAGGACTAAGTTGAGAGGAGCCCTTCAGTAAATTAAAATATGTTCATACCTGGCTCGTGTGATATCGGATTTTTGTGTTCAAACTTGCGAATCGAATCTAACAACGCTAGCTATGATATGGAATTAAAAAATCAAGATTTTGAAGCTCAGGTCGAGAGACATGACGAAATTACCAAATTTGAGGAGGGACTTGAGAGGAGCCCTTGTGTAAATTAAAATATGTTCATACCTGGCTCGTGTGATATCGGATTTTTGTGTTCAAACTTGCGAATCGAAGCTAACAACGCTAGCTATGATATGGAATTAAAAAATCAAGATTTTGAAGCTCAGGTCGAGAGACATGACGAAATTACATAATTTGAGGAGGGAGTTGAGAAGAGCTAGTAGGTAAATTAAAATGTTCATACCTGGCTCGTGTGATATCGGATTTTTGTGTTCCACCTAGCGAATCGAAGCTAACAACGCTAGCTATCATATGGAATTAAAAAATCAAGATTTTGAAACTCAGGTCGAGAGACATGACGAAATTACCAAATTTGAGGAGGGAGTTGAGAGGAACCCTTGAGTAAATTAAAATGTTCATACCTGGCGAGTGTGATATCGGATTTTTGTGTTCAAAAATGCGAATCGAAGCTAACAACGCTAGCTATGATATGGAATTAAAAAATCAAGATTTTGAAACTCAGGTCGAGAGACATGACGAAATTACCACATTTGAGGAGGGAGTTCAAAGGAGCCCTTGAGTAAATTAAAATGTTCATACCTGGCTCGTGTGATATCGGATTTTTGTGTTCAAACATGCGAATCGAAGCTAACAACGCTAGCTATCATATGGAATTAAAAAATCAAGATTTTTAAACTCAAGTCGAGAGACATGACGAAATTACCAAATTTGAGGAATGAGTTGAGAAGAGCTAGTAGGTAAATTAAAATGTTCATACCTGGCTCGTGTGATATCGGATTTTTGTGTTCAAACTTGCGAATCGAAGCTAACAACGCTAGCTATGATATGGACTTAAAAAATCAAGATTTTGAAACTCAGGTCGAGAGACATGACGAAATTACCACATTTGAGGAGGGAGTTCAAAGGAGCCCTTGAGTAAATTAAAATGTTCATACCTGGCTCGTGTGATATCGGATTTTTGTGTTCAAACATGCGAATCGAAGCTAACAACGCTAGCTATCATATGGAATTAAAAAATCAAGATTTTGAAACTCAGGTCGAGAGACAAGACGAAATTACCAAATTTGAGGAGGGAGTTGAGAGGAACCCTTGAGTAAATTAAAATGTTCATACCTGGCGAGTGTGATATCGGTTTTTTGTGTTCAAACATGCGAATCGAAGCTAACAACGCTAGCTATGATATGGAATTAAAAAATCAAGATTTTGAAACTCAGGTCGAGAGACATGACGAAATTACCTAATTTGAGCAGGGAGTTGAGAGGAGCCCTTGAGTAAATTAAAATGTTCATACCTGGCTCGTGTGATATCGGCTTTTTGTGTTCAAACATGCGAATCGAAGCCAACAACGCTAGCTATGATATGGAATTAAAAAATCAAGATTTTAAAACTCAAGTCGAGAGACATGACGAAATTACCAAATTTGAGGAATGAGTTGAGAAGAGCTAGTAGGTAAATTAAAATGTTCATACCTGGCTCGTGTGATATCGGATTTTTGTGTTCAAATTTGTGAATCGAAGCTAACAACGCTAGCTATGATATGGAATTAAAAAATCAAGATTTTAAAACTCAGGTCGAGAGACATGACGAAATTACCAAATTTGAGGAATGAGTTGAGAAGAGCTAGTAGGTAAATTAAAATGTTCATACCTGGCTCGTGTGATATCGGATTTTTGTGTTCAAACTTGCGAATCGAAGCTAACAACGCTAGCTATGATATGGACTTGAAAAATCAAGATTTTGAAACTCAGGTCGAGAGACATGACGAAATTACCACATTTGAGGAGGGAGTTCAAAGGAGCCCTTGAGTAAATTAAAATGTTCATACCTGGCTCGTGTGATATCGGATTTTTGTATTCAAACATGCGAATCGAAGCTAACAACGCTAGCTATGATATGGAATTAAAAAATTAAGATTTTGAAACTCAGGTCGAGAGACATGACGAAATTACCAAATTTGAGGAGGGAGTTGAGAGGAACCCTTGAGTAAATTAAAATGTTCATACCTGGCTCGTGTAATATCGGATTTTTGTGTTCAAACATGCGAATCGAAGCTAACAACGCTAGCTATGATATGGAATTAAAAAATCAAGATTTTGAAACTCAGGTCGAGAGACATGACGAAATTACCAAATTTGAGCAGGGAGTTGAGAGGAGCCCTTGAGTAAATTAAAATGTTCATACCTGGCTCGTGTGATATCGGATTTTTGTGTTCAAACATGCGAATCGAAGCTAACAACGCTAGCTATGATATGGAATTAAAAAATCAAGATTTTGAAGCTCAGGTCGAGAGACATGACGAAATTACCAAATTTGAGGACTAAGTTGAGAGGAGCCCTTGATTAAATTAAAATATGTTCATACCTAGCTCGTGTGATATCGGATTTTTGTGTTCAAACTTGCGAATCGAAGCTAACAACGCTAGCTATGATATGGAATTAAAAAATCAAGATTTTGAAGCTCAGGTCGAGAGACATGACGAAATTACCAAATTTGAGCAGGGAGTTGAGAGGAGCCCTTGAGTAAATTAAAATGTTCATACCTGGCTCGTGTGATATCGGATTTTTGTGTTCAAACTTGCGAATCGAAGCTAACAACGCTAGCTATGATATGGAATTAAAAAATCAAGATTTTGAAGCTCAGGTCGAGAGACATGATGAAATTACATAATTTGAGGAGGGACTTGAGAAGAGCTAGTAGGTAAATTAAAATGTTCATACCTGGCTCGTGTGATATCGGATTTTTGTGTTCAAACATGCGAATCGAAGCTAACAACGCTAGCTATCATATGGAATTAAAAAATCAAGATTTTGAAACTCAGGTCGAGATACATGACGAAATTACCAAATTTGAGGACTAAGTTGAGAGGAGCCCTTGAGTAAATTAAAATATGTTCATACCTAGCTCGTGTGATATCGGATTTTTGTGTTCAAACTTGCGAATCGAAGCTAACAACGCTAGCTATGATATGGAATTAAAAAATCAAGATTTTGAAACTCAGGTCGAGAGACATGACGAAATTACCAAATTTGAGGACTAAGTTGAGAGGAGCCCTTGAGTAAATTAAAATATGTTCATACCTGGCTCGTGTGATATCGGTTTTTTGTGTTCAAACATGCGAATCGAAGCTAACAACGCTAGCTATCATATGGAATTAAAAAATCAAGATTTTGAAACTCAGGTCGAGAGACATGACGAAATTACCAAATTTGAGGACTAAGTTGAGAGGAGCCCTTCAGTAAATTAAAATATGTTCATACCTGGCTCGTGTGATATCGGATTTTTGTGTTCAAACTTGCGAATCGAAGCTAACAACGCTAGCTATGATATGGAATTAAAAAATCAAGATTTTGAAGCTCAGGTCGAGAGACATGACGAAATTACCAAATTTGAGGAGGGACTTGAGAGGAGCCCTTGTGTAAATTAAAATATGTTCATACCTGGCTCGTGTGATATCGGATTTTTGTGTTCAAACTTGCGAATCGAAGCTAACAACGCTAGCTATGATATGGAATTAAAAAATCAAGATTTTGAAGCTCAGGTCGAGAGACATGACGAAATTACATAATTTGAGGAGGGAGTTGAGAAGAGCTAGTAGGTAAATTAAAATGTTCATACCTGGCTCGTGTGATATCGGATTTTTGTGTTCCACCTAGCGAATCGAAGCTAACAACGCTAGCTATCATATGGAATTAAAAAATCAAGATTTTGAAACTCAGGTCGAGAGACATGACGAAATTACCAAATTTGAGGAGGGAGTTGAGCGGAACCCTTGAGTAAATTAAAATGTTCATACCTGGCGAGTGTGATATCGGATTTTTGTGTTCAAAAATGCGAATCGAAGCTAACAACGCTAGCTATGATATGGAATTAAAAAATCAAGATTTTGAAACTCAGGTCGAGAGACATGACGAAATTACCAAATTTGAGGACTAAGTTGAGAGGAGCCCTTGAGTAAATTAAAATATGTTCATACCTGGCTCGTGTGATATCGGATTTTTGTGTTCAAACTTGCGAATCGAAGCTAACAACGCTAGCTATGATATGGAATTAAAAAATCAAGATTTTAAAACTCAGGTCGAGAGACATGACGAAATTACCAAATTTGAGGAATGAGTTGAGAAGAGCTAGTAGGTAAATTAAAATGTTCATACCTGGCTCGTGTGATATCGGATTTTTGTGTTCAAACTTGCGAATCGAAGCTAACAACGCTAGCTATGATATGGAATTAAAAAATCAAGATTTTGAAACTCAGGTCGAGAGACATGACGAAATTACCACATTTGAGGAGGGAGTTGAGAGGAGCCCTTGAGTAAATTAAAATGTTCATACCTGGCTCGTGTGATATCGGATTTTTGTGTTCAAACATGCGAATCGAAGCTAACAACGCTAGCTATCATATGGAATTAAAAAATCAAGATTTTGAAACTCAGGTCGAGAGACATGACGAAATTACCAAATTTGAGGACTAAGTTGAGAGGAGCCCTTCAGTAAATTAAAATATGTTCATACCTGGCTCGTGTGATATCGGATTTTTGTGTTCAAACTTGCGAATCGAATCTAACAACGCTAGCTATGATATGGAATTAAAAAATCAAGATTTTGAAGCTCAGGTCGAGAGACATGACGAAATTACCAAATTTGAGGAGGGACTTGAGAGGAGCCCTTGTGTAAATTAAAATATGTTCATACCTGGCTCGTGTGATATCGGATTTTTGTGTTCAAACTTGCGAATCGAAGCTAACAACGCTAGCTATGATATGGAATTAAAAAATCAAGATTTTGAAGCTCAGGTCGAGAGACATGACGAAATTACATAATTTGAGGAGGGAGTTGAGAAGAGCTAGTAGGTAAATTAAAATGTTCATACCTGGCTCGTGTGATATCGGATTTTTGTGTTCCACCTAGCGAATCGAAGCTAACAACGCTAGCTATCATATGGAATTAAAAAATCAAGATTTTGAAACTCAGGTCGAGAGACATGACGAAATTACCAAATTTGAGGAGGGAGTTGAGAGGAACCCTTGAGTAAATTAAAATGTTCATACCTGGCGAGTGTGATATCGGATTTTTGTGTTCAAAAATGCGAATCGAAGCTAACAACGCTAGCTATGATATGGAATTAAAAAATCAAGATTTTGAAACTCAGGTCGAGAGACATGACGAAATTACCACATTTGAGGAGGGAGTTCAAAGGAGCCCTTGAGTAAATTAAAATGTTCATACCTGGCTCGTGTGATATCGGATTTTTGTGTTCAAACATGCGAATCGAAGCTAACAACGCTAGCTATCATATGGAATTAAAAAATCAAGATTTTTAAACTCAAGTCGAGAGACATGACGAAATTACCAAATTTGAGGAATGAGTTGAGAAGAGCTAGTAGGTAAATTAAAATGTTCATACCTGGCTCGTGTGATATCGGATTTTTGTGTTCAAACTTGCGAATCGAAGCTAACAACGCTAGCTATGATATGGACTTAAAAAATCAAGATTTTGAAACTCAGGTCGAGAGACATGACGAAATTACCACATTTGAGGAGGGAGTTCAAAGGAGCCCTTGAGTAAATTAAAATGTTCATACCTGGCTCGTGTGATATCGGATTTTTGTGTTCAAACATGCGAATCGAAGCTAACAACGCTAGCTATCATATGGAATTAAAAAATCAAGATTTTGAAACTCAGGTCGAGAGACAAGACGAAATTACCAAATTTGAGGAGGGAGTTGAGAGGAACCCTTGAGTAAATTAAAATGTTCATACCTGGCGAGTGTGATATCGGTTTTTTGTGTTCAAACATGCGAATCGAAGCTAACAACGCTAGCTATGATATGGAATTAAAAAATCAAGATTTTGAAACTCAGGTCGAGAGACATGACGAAATTACCTAATTTGAGCAGGGAGTTGAGAGGAGCCCTTGAGTAAATTAAAATGTTCATACCTGGCTCGTGTGATATCGGCTTTTTGTGTTCAAACATGCGAATCGAAGCCAACAACGCTAGCTATGATATGGAATTAAAAAATCAAGATTTTAAAACTCAAGTCGAGAGACATGACGAAATTACCAAATTTGAGGAATGAGTTGAGAAGAGCTAGTAGGTAAATTAAAATGTTCATACCTGGCTCGTGTGATATCGGATTTTTGTGTTCAAATTTGTGAATCGAAGCTAACAACGCTAGCTATGATATGGAATTAAAAAATCAAGATTTTAAAACTCAGGTCGAGAGACATGACGAAATTACCAAATTTGAGGAATGAGTTGAGAAGAGCTAGTAGGTAAATTAAAATGTTCATACCTGGCTCGTGTGATATCGGATTTTTGTGTTCAAACTTGCGAATCGAAGCTAACAACGCTAGCTATGATATGGACTTGAAAAATCAAGATTTTGAAACTCAGGTCGAGAGACATGACGAAATTACCACATTTGAGGAGGGAGTTCAAAGGAGCCCTTGAGTAAATTAAAATGTTCATACCTGGCTCGTGTGATATCGGATTTTTGTATTCAAACATGCGAATCGAAGCTAACAACGCTAGCTATGATATGGAATTAAAAAATTAAGATTTTGAAACTCAGGTCGAGAGACATGACGAAATTACCAAATTTGAGGAGGGAGTTGAGAGGAACCCTTGAGTAAATTAAAATGTTCATACCTGGCTCGTGTAATATCGGATTTTTGTGTTCAAACATGCGAATCGAAGCTAACAACGCTAGCTATGATATGGAATTAAAAAATCAAGATTTTGAAACTCAGGTCGAGAGACATGACGAAATTACCAAATTTGAGCAGGGAGTTGAGAGGAGCCCTTGAGTAAATTAAAATGTTCATACCTGGCTCGTGTGATATCGGATTTTTGTGTTCAAACATGCGAATCGAAGCTAACAACGCTAGCTATGATATGGAATTAAAAAATCAAGATTTTGAAGCTCAGGTCGAGAGACATGACGAAATTACCAAATTTGAGGACTAAGTTGAGAGGAGCCCTTGATTAAATTAAAATATGTTCATACCTAGCTCGTGTGATATCGGATTTTTGTGTTCAAACTTGCGAATCGAAGCTAACAACGCTAGCTATGATATGGAATTAAAAAATCAAGATTTTGAAGCTCAGGTCGAGAGACATGACGAAATTACCAAATTTGAGCAGGGAGTTGAGAGGAGCCCTTGAGTAAATTAAAATGTTCATACCTGGCTCGTGTGATATCGGATTTTTGTGTTCAAACTTGCGAATCGAAGCTAACAACGCTAGCTATGATATGGAATTAAAAAATCAAGATTTTGAAGCTCAGGTCGAGAGACATGATGAAATTACATAATTTGAGGAGGGACTTGAGAAGAGCTAGTAGGTAAATTAAAATGTTCATACCTGGCTCGTGTGATATCGGATTTTTGTGTTCAAACATGCGAATCGAAGCTAACAACGCTAGCTATCATATGGAATTAAAAAATCAAGATTTTGAAACTCAGGTCGAGATACATGACGAAATTACCAAATTTGAGGACTAAGTTGAGAGGAGCCCTTGAGTAAATTAAAATATGTTCATACCTAGCTCGTGTGATATCGGATTTTTGTGTTCAAACTTGCGAATCGAAGCTAACAACGCTAGCTATGATATGGAATTAAAAAATCAAGATTTTGAAACTCAGGTCGAGAGACATGACGAAATTACCAAATTTGAGGACTAAGTTGAGAGGAGCCCTTGAGTAAATTAAAATATGTTCATACCTGGCTCGTGTGATATCGGTTTTTTGTGTTCAAACATGCGAATCGAAGCTAACAACGCTAGCTATGATATGGAATTAAAAAATCAAGATTTTGAAGCTCAAGTCGAGAGACAGGACGAAATTACCAAATTTGAGCAGGGAGTTGAGAGGAGACCTTGAGTAAATTAAAATGTTCATACCTGGCTCGTGTGATATCGGATTTTTGTGTTCAAACATGCGAATCGAAGCTAACAACGCTAGCTATGATATGGAATTAAAAAATGAAGATTTTGAAACTCAGGTCGAGATACATGACGAAATTACCAAATTTGAGGAGGGAGTTCAAAGGAGCCCTTGAGTAAATTAAAATGTTCATACCTGGCTCGTGTGATATCGGATTTTTGTATTCAAACATGCGAATCGAAGCCAACAACGCTAGCTATGATATGGAATTAAAAAATCAAGATTTTGAAACTCAGGTCGAGAGACATGACGAAATTACCACATTTGAGGAGGGAGTTCAAAGGAGCCCTTGAGTAAATTAAAATGTTCATACCTGGCTCGTGTGATATCGGATTTTTGTATTCAAACATGCGAATCGAAGCTAACAACGCTAGCTATGATATGGAATTAAAAAATCAAGATTTTGAAACTCAGGTCGAGAGACAAGACGAAATTACCAAATTTGAGGAGGGAGTTGAGAGGAACCCTTGAGTAAATTAAAATGTTCATACCTGGCGAGTGTGATATCGGTTTTATGTGTTCAAACATGCGAATCGAAGCTAACAACGCTAGCTATGATATGGAATTAAAAAATCAAGATTTTGAAACTCAGGTCGAGAGACATGACGAAATAACCAAATTTGAGCAGGGAGTTGAGAGGAGCCCTTGAGTAAATTAAAATGTTCATACCTGGCTCGTGTGATATCGGCTTTTTGTGTTCAAACATGCGAATCGAAGCCAACAACGCTAGCTATGATATGGAATTAAAAAATCAAGATTTTTAAACTCAAGTCGAGAGACATGACGAAATTACCAAATTTGAGGAATGAGTTGAGAAGAGCTAGTAGGTAAATTAAAATGTTCATACCTGGCTCGTGTGATATCGGATTTTTGTGTTCAAACTTGCGAATCGAAGCTAACAACGCTAGCTATGATATGGAATTAAAAAATCAAGATTTTAAAACTCAGGTCGAGAGACATGACGAAATTACCAAATTTGAGGAATGAGTTGAGAAGAGCTAGTAGGTAAATTAAAATGTTCATACCTGGCTCGTGTGATATCGGAATTTTGTGTTCAAACTTGCGAATCGAAGCTAACAACGCTAGCTATGATATGGAATTAAAAAATCAAGATTTTGAAACTCAGGTCGAGAGACATGACGAAATTACCAAATTTGAGGAGGGAGTTGAGAGGAACCCTTGAGTAAATTAAAATGTTCATACCTGGCTCGTGTAATATCGGATTTTTGTGTTCAAACATGCGAATCAAAGCTAACAACGCTAGCTATGATATGGAATTAAAAAATCAAGATTTTGAAACTCAGGTCGAGAGACATGACGAAATTACCAAATTTGAGCAGGGAGTTGAGAGGAGCCCTTGAGTAAATTAAAATGTTCATACCTGGCTCGTGTGATATCGGATTTTTGTGTTCAAACATGCGAATCGAAGCTAACAACGCTAGCTATGATATGGAATTAAAAAATCAAGATTTTGAAACTCAGGTCGAGAGACATGACGAAATTACCAAATTTGAGGACTAAGTTGAGAGGAGCCCTTGAGTAAATTAAAATATGTTCATACCTGGCTCGTGTGATATCGGTTTTTTGTGTTCAAACATGCGAATCGAAGCTAACAACGCTAGCTATGATATGGAATTAAAAAATCAAGATTTTGAAGCTCAAGTCGAGAGACAGGACGAAATTACCAAATTTGAGCAGGGAGTTGAGAGGAGACCTTGAGTAAATTAAAATGTTCATACCTGGCTCGTGTGATATCGGATTTTTGTGTTCAAACATGCGAATCGAAGCTAACAACGCTAGCTATGATATGGAATTAAAAAATGAAGATTTTGAAACTCAGGTCGAGATACATGACGAAATTACCAAATTTGAGGAGGGAGTTCAAAGGAGCCCTTGAGTAAATTAAAATGTTCATACCTGGCTCGTGTGATATCGGATTTTTGTATTCAAACATGCGAATCGAAGCCAACAACGCTAGCTATGATATGGAATTAAAAAATCAAGATTTTGAAACTCAGGTCGAGATACATGACGAAATTACCAAATTTGAGGACTAAGTTGAGAGGAGCCCTTGAGTAAATTAAAATATGTTCATACCTAGCTCGTGTGATATCGGATTTTTGTGTTCAAACTTGCGAATCGAAGCTAACAACGCTAGCTATGATATGGAATTAAAAAATCAAGATTTTGAAACTCAGGTCGAGAGACATGACGAAATTACCAAATTTGAGGACTAAGTTGAGAGGAGCCCTTGAGTAAATTAAAATATGTTCATACCTGGCTCGTGTGATATCGGTTTTTTGTGTTCAAACATGCGAATCGAAGCTAACAACGCTAGCTATGATATGGAATTAAAAAATCAAGATTTTGAAGCTCAAGTCGAGAGACAGGACGAAATTACCAAATTTGAGCAGGGAGTTGAGAGGAGACCTTGAGTAAATTAAAATGTTCATACCTGGCTCGTGTGATATCGGATTTTTGTGTTCAAACATGCGAATCGAAGCTAACAACGCTAGCTATGATATGGAATTAAAAAATGAAGATTTTGAAACTCAGGTCGAGATACATGACGAAATTACCAAATTTGAGGAGGGAGTTCAAAGGAGCCCTTGAGTAAATTAAAATGTTCATACCTGGCTCGTGTGATATCGGATTTTTGTATTCAAACATGCGAATCGAAGCCAACAACGCTAGCTATGATATGGAATTAAAAAATCAAGATTTTGAAACTCAGGTCGAGAGACATGACGAAATTACCACATTTGAGGAGGGAGTTCAAAGGAGCCCTTGAGTAAATTAAAATGTTCATACCTGGCTCGTGTGATATCGGATTTTTGTATTCAAACATGCGAATCGAAGCTAACAACGCTAGCTATGATATGGAATTAAAAAATCAAGATTTTGAAACTCAGGTCGAGAGACAAGACGAAATTACCAAATTTGAGGAGGGAGTTGAGAGGAACCCTTGAGTAAATTAAAATGTTCATACCTGGCGAGTGTGATATCGGTTTTATGTGTTCAAACATGCGAATCGAAGCTAACAACGCTAGCTATGATATGGAATTAAAAAATCAAGATTTTGAAACTCAGGTCGAGAGACATGACGAAATAACCAAATTTGAGCAGGGAGTTGAGAGGAGCCCTTGAGTAAATTAAAATGTTCATACCTGGCTCGTGTGATATCGGCTTTTTGTGTTCAAACATGCGAATCGAAGCCAACAACGCTAGCTATGATATGGAATTAAAAAATCAAGATTTTTAAACTCAAGTCGAGAGACATGACGAAATTACCAAATTTGAGGAATGAGTTGAGAAGAGCTAGTAGGTAAATTAAAATGTTCATACCTGGCTCGTGTGATATCGGATTTTTGTGTTCAAACTTGCGAATCGAAGCTAACAACGCTAGCTATGATATGGAATTAAAAAATCAAGATTTTAAAACTCAGGTCGAGAGACATGACGAAATTACCAAATTTGAGGAATGAGTTGAGAAGAGCTAGTAGGTAAATTAAAATGTTCATACCTGGCTCGTGTGATATCGGAATTTTGTGTTCAAACTTGCGAATCGAAGCTAACAACGCTAGCTATGATATGGAATTAAAAAATCAAGATTTTGAAACTCAGGTCGAGAGACATGACGAAATTACCAAATTTGAGGAGGGAGTTGAGAGGAACCCTTGAGTAAATTAAAATGTTCATACCTGGCTCGTGTAATATCGGATTTTTGTGTTCAAACATGCGAATCGAAGCTAACAACGCTAGCTATGATATGGAATTAAAAAATCAAGATTTTGAAACTCAGGTCGAGAGACATGACGAAATTACCAAATTTGAGCAGGGAGTTGAGAGGAGCCCTTGAGTAAATTAAAATGTTCATACCTGGCTCGTGTGATATCGGATTTTTGTGTTCAAACATGCGAATCGAAGCTAACAACGCTAGCTATGATATGGAATTAAAAAATCAAGATTTTGAAACTCAGGTCGAGAGACATGACGAAATTACCAAATTTGAGGACTAAGTTGAGAGGAGCCCTTGAGTAAATTAAAATATGTTCATACCTGGCTCGTGTGATATCGGTTTTTTGTGTTCAAACATGCGAATCGAAGCTAACAACGCTAGCTATGATATGGAATTAAAAAATCAAGATTTTGAAGCTCAAGTCGAGAGACAGGACGAAATTACCAAATTTGAGCAGGGAGTTGAGAGGAGACCTTGAGTAAATTAAAATGTTCATACCTGGCTCGTGTGATATCGGATTTTTGTGTTCAAACATGCGAATCGAAGCTAACAACGCTAGCTATGATATGGAATTAAAAAATGAAGATTTTGAAACTCAGGTCGAGATACATGACGAAATTACCAAATTTGAGGAGGGAGTTCAAAGGAGCCCTTGAGTAAATTAAAATGTTCATACCTGGCTCGTGTGATATCGGATTTTTGTATTCAAACATGCGAATCGAAGCCAACAACGCTAGCTATGATATGGAATTAAAAAATCAAGATTTTGAAACTCAGGTCGAGAGACATGACGAAATTACCACATTTGAGGAGGGAGTTCAAAGGAGCCCTTGAGTAAATTAAAATGTTCATACCTGGCTCGTGTGATATCGGATTTTTGTATTCAAACATGCGAATCGAAGCTAACAACGCTAGCTATGATATGGAATTAAAAAATCAAGATTTTGAAACTCAGGTCGAGAGACAAGACGAAATTACCAAATTTGAGGAGGGAGTTGAGAGGAACCCTTGAGTAAATTAAAATGTTCATACCTGGCGAGTGTGATATCGGTTTTATGTGTTCAAACATGCGAATCGAAGCTAACAACGCTAGCTATGATATGGAATTAAAAAATCAAGATTTTGAAACTCAGGTCGAGAGACATGACGAAATTACCAAATTTGAGCAGGGAGTTGAGAGGAGCCCTTGAGTAAATTAAAATGTTCATACCTGGCTCGTGTGATATCGGCTTTTTGTGTTCAAACATGCGAATCGAAGCCAACAACGCTAGCTATGATATGGAATTAAAAAATCAAGATTTTTAAACTCAAGTCGAGAGACATGACGAAATTACCAAATTTGAGGAATGAGTTGAGAAGAGCTAGTAGGTAAATTAAAATGTTCATACCTGGCTCGTGTGATATCGGATTTTTGTGTTCAAACTTGCGAATCGAAGCTAACAACGCTAGCTATGATATGGACTTAAAAAATCAAGATTTTGAAACTCAGGTCGAGAGACATGACGAAATTACCAAATTTGAGGAATGAGTTGAGAAGAGCTAGTAGGTAAATTAAAATGTTCATACCTGGCTCGTGTGATATCGGATTTTTGTATTCAAACATGCGAATCGAAGCCAACAACGCTAGCTATGATATGGAATTAAAAAATCAAGATTTTGAAACTCAGGTCGAGAGACATGACGAAATTACCACATTTGAGGACGGAGTTCAAAGGAGCCCTTGAGTAAATTAAAATGTTCATACCTGGCTCGTGTGATATCGGATTTTTGTATTCAAACATGCGAATCGAAGCTAACAACGCTAGCTATGATAAGGAATTAAAAAATCAAGATTTTGAAACTCAGGTCGAGAGACATGACGAAATTACCAAATTTGAGGAGGGCGTTGAGAGGAACCCTTGAGTAAATTAAAATGTTCATACCTGGCTCGAGTGATATCGGATTTTTGTGTTCAAACATGCGAATCGAAGCTAACAACGCTAGCTATGATATGGAATTAAAAAATCAAGATTTTGAAACTCAGGTCGAGAGACAAGACGAAATTACCAAATTTGAGGAGGGAGTTGAGAGGAACCCTTGAGTAAATTAAAATGTTCATACCTGGCGAGTGTGATATCGGATTTTTGTGTTCAAACTTGCGAATCGAAGCTAACAACGCTAGCTATGATATGGAATTAAAAAATCAAGATTTTAAAACTCAGGTCGAGAGACATGACGAAATTACCAAATTTGAGGAATGAGTTGAGAAGAGCTAGTAGGTAAATTAAAATGTTCATACCTGGCTCGTGTGATATCGGAATTTTGTGTTCAAACTTGCGAATCGAAGCTAACAACGCTAGCTATGATATGGAATTAAAAAATCAAGATTTTGAAACTCAGGTCGAGAGACATGACGAAATTACCAAATTTGAGGAGGGAGTTGAGAGGAACCCTTGAGTAAATTAAAATGTTCATACCTGGCTCGTGTAATATCGGATTTTTGTGTTCAAACATGCGAATCGAAGCTAACAACGCTAGCTATGATATGGAATTAAAAAATCAAGATTTTGAAACTCAGGTCGAGAGACATGACGAAATTACCAAATTTGAGCAGGGAGTTGAGAGGAGCCCTTGAGTAAATTAAAATGTTCATACCTGGCTCGTGTGATATCGGATTTTTGTGTTCAAACATGCGAATCGAAGCTAACAACGCTAGCTATGATATGGAATTAAAAAATCAAGATTTTGAAACTCAGGTCGAGAGACATGACGAAATTACCAAATTTGAGGACTAAGTTGAGAGGAGCCCTTGAGTAAATTAAAATATGTTCATACCTGGCTCGTGTGATATCGGTTTTTTGTGTTCAAACATGCGAATCGAAGCTAACAACGCTAGCTATGATATGGAATTAAAAAATCAAGATTTTGAAGCTCAAGTCGAGAGACAGGACGAAATTACCAAATTTGAGCAGGGAGTTGAGAGGAGACCTTGAGTAAATTAAAATGTTCATACCTGGCTCGTGTGATATCGGATTTTTGTGTTCAAACATGCGAATCGAAGCTAACAACGCTAGCTATGATATGGAATTAAAAAATGAAGATTTTGAAACTCAGGTCGAGATACATGACGAAATTACCAAATTTGAGGAGGGAGTTCAAAGGAGCCCTTGAGTAAATTAAAATGTTCATACCTGGCTCGTGTGATATCGGATTTTTGTATTCAAACATGCGAATCGAAGCCAACAACGCTAGCTATGATATGGAATTAAAAAATCAAGATTTTGAAACTCAGGTCGAGAGACATGACGAAATTACCACATTTGAGGAGGGAGTTCAAAGGAGCCCTTGAGTAAATTAAAATGTTCATACCTGGCTCGTGTGATATCGGATTTTTGTATTCAAACATGCGAATCGAAGCTAACAACGCTAGCTATGATATGGAATTAAAAAATCAAGATTTTGAAACTCAGGTCGAGAGACAAGACGAAATTACCAAATTTGAGGAGGGAGTTGAGAGGAACCCTTGAGTAAATTAAAATGTTCATACCTGGCGAGTGTGATATCGGTTTTATGTGTTCAAACATGCGAATCGAAGCTAACAACGCTAGCTATGATATGGAATTAAAAAATCAAGATTTTGAAACTCAGGTCGAGAGACATGACGAAATTACCAAATTTGAGCAGGGAGTTGAGAGGAGCCCTTGAGTAAATTAAAATGTTCATACCTGGCTCGTGTGATATCGGCTTTTTGTGTTCAAACATGCGAATCGAAGCCAACAACGCTAGCTATGATATGGAATTAAAAAATCAAGATTTTTAAACTCAAGTCGAGAGACATGACGAAATTACCAAATTTGAGGAATGAGTTGAGAAGAGCTAGTAGGTAAATTAAAATGTTCATACCTGGCTCGTGTGATATCGGATTTTTGTGTTCAAACTTGCGAATCGAAGCTAACAACGCTAGCTATGATATGGACTTAAAAAATCAAGATTTTGAAACTCAGGTCGAGAGACATGACGAAATTACCAAATTTGAGGAATGAGTTGAGAAGAGCTAGTAGGTAAATTAAAATGTTCATACCTGGCTCGTGTGATATCGGATTTTTGTATTCAAACATGCGAATCGAAGCCAACAACGCTAGCTATGATATGGAATTAAAAAATCAAGATTTTGAAACTCAGGTCGAGAGACATGACGAAATTACCACATTTGAGGACGGAGTTCAAAGGAGCCCTTGAGTAAATTAAAATGTTCATACCTGGCTCGTGTGATATCGGATTTTTGTATTCAAACATGCGAATCGAAGCTAACAACGCTAGCTATGATAAGGAATTAAAAAATCAAGATTTTGAAACTCAGGTCGAGAGACATGACGAAATTACCAAATTTGAGGAGGGCGTTGAGAGGAACCCTTGAGTAAATTAAAATGTTCATACCTGGCTCGAGTGATATCGGATTTTTGTGTTCAAACATGCGAATCGAAGCTAACAACGCTAGCTATGATATGGAATTAAAAAATCAAGATTTTGAAACTCAGGTCGAGAGACAAGACGAAATTACCAAATTTGAGGAGGGAGTTGAGAGGAACCCTTGAGTAAATTAAAATGTTCATACCTGGCGAGTGTGATATCGGTTTTATGTGTTCAAACATGCGAATCGAAGCTAACAACGCTAGCTATGATATGGAATTAAAAAATCAAGATTTTGAAACTCAGGTCGAGAGACATGACGAAATTACCAAATTTGAGCAGGGAGTTGAGAGGAGCCCTTGAGTAAATTAAAATGTTCATACCTGGCTCGTGTGATATCGGCTTTTTGTGTTCAAACATGCGAATCGAAGCCAACAACGCTAGCTATGATATGGAATTAAAAAATCAAGATTTTTAAACTCAAGTCGAGAGACATGACGAAATTACCAAATTTGAGGAATGAGTTGAGAAGAGCTAGTAGGTAAATTAAAATGTTCATACCTGGCTCGTGTGATATCGGATTTTTGTGTTCAAACTTGCGAATCGAAGCTAACAACGCTAGCTATGATATGGAATTAAAAAATCAAGATTTTAAAACTCAGGTCGAGAGACATGACGAAATTACCAAATTTGAGGAATGAGTTGAGAAGAGCTAGTAGGTAAATTAAAATGTTCATACCTGGCTCGTGTGATATCGGAATTTTGTGTTCAAACTTGCGAATCGAAGCTAACAACGCTAGCTATGATATGGACTTAAAAAATCAAGATTTTGAAACTCAGGTCGAGAGACATGACGAAATTACCACATTTGAGGAGGGAGTTCAAAGGAGCCCTTGAGTAAATTAAAATGTTCATACCTGGCTCGTGTGATATCGGATTTTTGTATTCAAACATGCGAATCGAAGCTAACAACGCTAGCTATGATATGGAATTAAAAAATCAAGATTTTGAAACTCAGGTCGAGAGACATGACGAAATTACCAAATTTGAGGAGGGAGTTGAGAGGAACCCTTGAGTAAATTAAAATGTTCATACCTGGCTCGTGTGATATCGGATTTTTGTGTTCAAACATGCGAATCGAAGCTAACAACGCTAGCTATGATATGGAATTAAAAAATCAAGATTTTGAAACTCAGGTCGAGAGACATGACGAAATTACCAAATTTGAGCAGGGAGTTGAGAGGAGCCCTTGAGTAAATTAAAATGTTCATACCTGGCTCGTGTGATATCGGATTTTTGTGTTCAAACATGCGAATCGAAGCTAACAACGCTAGCTATGATATGGAATTAAAAAATGAAGATTTTGAAACTCAGGTCGAGAGACATGACGAAATTACCACATTTGAGGAGGGAGTTCAAAGGAGCCCTTGAGTAAATTAAAATATGTTCATACCTGGCTCGTGTGATATCGGATTTTTGTGTTCAAACTTGCGAATCGAAGCTAACAACGCTAGCTATGATATGGAATTAAAAAATCAAGATTTTGAAGCTCAGGTCGAGAGACATGACGAAATTACCAAATTTGAGGAATGAGTTGAGAAGAGCTAGTAGGTAAATTAAAATGTTCATACCTGGCTCGTGTGATATCGGATTTTTGTGTTCAAACTTGCGAATCGAAGCTAACAACGCTAGCTATGATATGGAATTAAAAAATCAAGATTTTAAAACTCAGGTCGAGAGACATGACGAAATTACCAAATTTGAGGAATGAGTTGAGAAGAGCTAGTAGGTAAATTAAAATGTTCATACCTGGCTGGTGTGATATCGGATTTTTGTGTTCAAACTTGCGAATCGAAGCTAACAACGCTTGCTATGATATGGACTTAAAAAATCAAGATTTTGAAACTCAGGTCGAGAGACATGACGAAATTACCACATTTGAGGAGGGAGTTCAAAGGAGCCCTTAAGTAAATTAAAATGTTCGTACCTGGCTCGTGTGATATCGGATTTTTGTGTTAAACTTGCGAATCGAAGCTAACAACGCTAGCTATGATATGGAATTAAAAAATCAAGATTTTGAAACTCAGGTCGAGAGACATGACGAAATTACCACATTTGAGGAGGGAGTTGAGAGGAGCCCTTGAGTAAATTAAAATGTTCATACCTGGCCGTGTGATATCGGATTTTTGTGTTCAAACATGCGAATCGAAGCTAACAACGCTAGCTATCATATGGAATTAAAAAATCAAGATTTTGAAACTCAGGTCGAGAGACATGACGAAATTACCAAATTTGAGGACTAAGTTGAGAGGAGCCCTTGAGTAAATTAGAAAATGTTCGTACCTGGCTCGTGTGATATCGGATTTTTGTGTTCAAACTTGCGAATCGA
Organism: Azolla caroliniana; assembly: GCF_043228905.1. Classification (NCBI taxonomy): domain Eukaryota; kingdom Viridiplantae; phylum Streptophyta; class Polypodiopsida; order Salviniales; family Salviniaceae; genus Azolla; species Azolla caroliniana. The sequence goes on along the minus strand of NW_028230492.1, from coordinate 70,673 downwards.
AGCTAACAACGCTAGCTATGATATGGAATTAAAAAATCAAGATTTTAAAACTCAGGTCGAGAGACATGACGAAATTACCAAATTTGAGGACTAAGTTGAGAGGAGCCCTTGAGTAAATTAAAATATGTTCATACCTGGCTCGTGTGATATCGGATTTTTGTGTTCAAACTTGCGAATCGAAGCGAACAACGCTAGCTATGATATGGAATTAAAAAATCAAGATTTTGAAGCTCAGGTCGAGAGACATGACGAAATTACCAAATTTGAGCAGGGAGTTGAGAAGAGCCCTTGAGTAGATTAAAATGTTCATACCTGGCTCGTGTGATATCGGATTTTTGTGTTCAAACTTGCGAATCGAAGCTAACAACGCTAGCTATGATATGGAATTAAAAAATCAAGATTTTGAAGCTCAGGTCGAGAGACATGACGAAATTACATAATTTGAGGAGGGACTTGAGAAGAGCTAGTAGGTAAATTAAAATATTCATACCTGGCTCGTGTGATATCGGATTTTTGTGTTCAAACTTGCGAATCGAAGCTAACAACGCTAGCTAGGATATGGACTTAAAAAATCAAGATTTTGAAACTCAGGTCGAGAGACATGACGAAATTACCACATTTGAGGAGGGAGTTCAAAGGAGCCCTTGAGTAAATTAAAATGTTCATACCTGGCTCGTGTGATATCGGATTTTTGTGTTCAAACATGCGAATCGAAGCTAACAACGCTAGCTATGATATGGAATTAAAAAATCAAGATTTTGAAACTCAGGTCGAGAGACATGACGAAATTACCACATTTGAGGAGGGAGTTCAAAGGAGCCCTTGAGTAAATTAAAATATGTTCATACCTGGCTCGTGTGATATCGGATTTTTGTGTTCAAACATGCGAATCGAAGCTAACAACGCTAGCTATGATATGGAATTAAAAAATCAAGATTTTGAAACTCAGGTCGAGAGACATGACGAAATTACCAAATTTGAGCAGGGAGTTGAGAGGAGCCCTTGAGTAAATTAAAATGTTCATACCTGGCTCGTGTGATATCGGATTTTTGTGTTCAAACATGCGAATCGAAGCTAACAACGCTAGCTATGATATGGAATTAAAAAATCAAGATTTTGAAACTCAGGTCGAGAGACATGACGAAATTACCAAATTTGAGGAGGGAGTTGAGAGGAGCCCTTGAGTAAATTAAAATGTTCATACCTGGCTCGAGTGATATCGGATTTTTGTGTTCAAACATGCGAATTGAAGCTAACAACGCTAGCTATGATATGGAATTAAAAAATGAAGATTTTGAAACTCAGGTCGAGATACATGACGAAATTACCAAATTTGAGGAGGGAGTTCAAAGGAGCCCTTGAGTAAATTAAAATGTTCATACCTGGCTCGTGTGATATCGGATTTTTGTATTCAAACATGCGAATCGAAGCCAACAACGCTAGCTATGATATGGAATTAAAAAATCAAGATTTTGAAACTCAGGTCGAGAGACATGACGAAATTACCACATTTGAGGAGGGAGTTCAAAGGAGCCCTTGAGTAAATTAAAATGTTCATACCTGGCTCGTGTGATATCGGATTTTTGTATTCAAACATGCGAATCGAAGCTAACAACGCTAGCTATGATATGGAATTAAAAAATCAAGATTTTGAAACTCAGGTCGAGAGACAAGAAGAAATTACCAAATTTGAGGAGGGAGTTGAGAGGAACCCTTGAGTAAATTAAAATGTTCATACCTGGCGAGTGTGATATCGGTTTTATGTGTTCAAACATGCGAATCGAAGCTAACAACGCTAGCTATGATATGGAATTAAAAAATCAAGATTTTGAAACTCAGGTCGAGAGACATGACGAAATTACCAAATTTGAGCAGGGAGTTGAGAGGAGCCCTTGAGTAAATTAAAATGTTCATACCTGGCTCATGTGATATCGGCTTTTTGTGTTCAAACATGCGAATCGAAGCCAACAACGCTAGCTATGATATGGAATTAAAAAATCAAGATTTTTAAACTCAAGTCGAGAGACATGACGAAATTACCAAATTTGAGGAATAAGTTGAGAAGAGCTAGTAGGTAAATTAAAATGTTCATACCTGGCTCGTGTGATATCGGATTTTTGTGTTCAAACTTGCGAATCGAAGCTAACAACGCTAGCTATGATATGGAATTAAAAAATCAAGATTTTAAAACTCAGGTCGAGAGACATGACGAAATTACCAAATTTGAGGAATGAGTTGAGAAGAGCTAGTAGGTAAATTAAAATGTTCATACCTGGCTCGTGTGATATCGGATTTTTGTGTTCAAACTTGCGAATCGAAGCTAACAACGCTAGCTATGATATGGACTTAAAAAATCAAGATTTTGAAACTCAGGTCGAGAGACATGACGAAATTACCACATTTGAGGAGGGAGTTCAAAGGAGCCCTTGAGTAAATTAAAATGTTCATACCTGGCTCGTGTGATATCGGATTTTTGTATTCAAACATGCGAATCGAAGCTAACAACGCTAGCTATGATATGGAATTAAAAAATCAAGATTTTGAAACTCAGGTCGAGAGACATGACGAAATTACCAAATTTGAGCAGGGAGTTGAGAGGAGCCCTTGAGTAAATTAAAATATGTTCATACCTGGCTCGTGTGATATCGGATTTTTGTGTTCAAACTTGCGAATCGAAGCTAACAACGCTAGCTATGATATGGAATTAAAAAATCAAGATTTTGAAGCTCAGGTCGAGAGACATGACGAAATTCCATAATTTGAGGAGGGACTTGAGAAGAGCTAGTAGGTAAATTAAAATGTTCATACCTGGCTCGTGTGATATCGGATTTTTGTGTTCAAACATGCGAATCGAAGCTAACAACGCTAGCTATGATATGGAATTAAAAAATGAAGATTTTGAAACTCAGGTCGAGAGACATGACGAAATTACCACATTTGAGGAGGGAGTTCAAAGGAGCCCTTAAGTAAATTAAAATGTTCATACCTGGCTCGTGTGATATCGGATTTTTGTATTCAAACATGCGAATCGAAGCTAACAACGCTAGCTATGATATGGAATTAAAAAATCAAGATTTTGAAACTCAGGTCGAGAGACATGACGAAATTACCAAATTTGAGGAGGGAGTTGAGAGGAACCCTTGAGTAAATTAAAATGGTCATACCTGGCTCGTGTGATATCGGATTTTTGTGTTCAAACATGCGAATCGAAGCTAACAACGCTAGCTATCATATGGAATTAAAAAATCAAGATTTTGAAACTCAGGTCGAGAGACATGACGAAATTACCAAATTTGAGGACTAAGTTGAGAGGAGCCCTTGAGTAAATTAAAATATGTTCATACCTGGCTCGTGTGATATCGGTTTTTTGTGTTCAAACATGCGAATCGAAGCTAACAACGCTAGCTATGATATGGAATTAAAAAATCAAGATTTTGAAGCTCAAGTCGAGAGACAGGACGAAATTACCAAATTTGAGCAGGGAGTTGAGAGGAGACCTTGAGTAAATTAAAATGTTCATACCTGGCTCGTGTGATATCGGATTTTTGTGTTCAAACATGCGAATCGAAGCTAACAACGCTAGCTATCATATGGAATTAAAAAATCAAGATTTTGAAACTCAGGTCGAGAGACATGACGAAATTACCACATTTGAGGAGGGAGTTCAAAGGAGCCCTTGAGTAAATTAAAATATGTTCATACCTGGCTCGTGTGATATCGGATTTTTGTGTTCAAACTTGCGAATCGAAGCTAACAACGCTAGCTATGATATGGAATTAAAAAATCAAGATTTTGAAGCTCAGGTCGAGAGACATGACGAAATTACATAATTTGAGGAGGGACTTGAGAAGAGCTAGTAGGTAAATTAAAATGTTCATACCTGGCGAGTGTGATATCGGATTTTTGTGTTCAAACATGCGAATCGAAGCTAACAACGCTAGCTATGATATGGAATTAAAAAATCAAGATTTTGAAACTCAGGTCGAGATACATGACGAAATTACCAAATTTGAGGAGGGAGTTCAAAGGAGCCCTTGAGTAAATTAAAATGTTCATACCTGGCTCGTGTGATATCGGATTTTTGTATTCAAACATGCGAATCGAAGCCAACAACGCTAGCTATGATATGGAATTAAAAAATCAAGATTTTGAAACTCAGGTCGAGATACATGACGAAATTACCACATTTGAGGAGGGAGTTCAAAGGAGCCCTTGAGTAAATTAAAATGTTCATACCTGGCTCGTGTGATATCGGATTTTTGTATTCAAACATGCGAATCGAAGCTAACAACGCTAGCTATGATATGGAATTAAAAAATCAAGATTTTGAAACTCAAGTTACTAGACCCTAAGCACTTAGAAGAGGTCTCAAATTTTATAGCGCCTAACCTTTTTACAGACAATATTAACCATTGGTTAGAAGAACATGTTATAGAACTTTTAACGAAGTGCCAAGAGTTTGGTGTTACTAACAACATCAATAATACACTCAAAACAACTTCAATCACAATTAGAAATAACAATAGAGAGTTACAACACTCGGATATACTCCATAATACACATGATTTTGATAATATAAATGTTGAATTAGATAACGAAATAGAAGATCTCCCAATAGATCTAGATACAAACGAGGAGCTTATAGAACAAAATCCTAACCCACAAACATCCCGAGCCATTATCACCAAAAACAAAAAAAGTTTACACTTTGACCCCACATCCAATCCTCACCTTGATGCAATTATTAACATTAACTCTAACCCTATCCCAAAATCAAACCCTAACCCTCTCCCCATCCCTAAATCTACCCCGAAAAACAATAACTTTAATCCCAACATAACATCTAACCACAAATCCCACCGTAATCCTTGTAAACAAAATCCTTACCCTACTCCCAACCATACTAAACCCAACCCTAAAACAAACTCTAATAGGAATCCTAACCCTAACTCTAAACCGAAACCTAACCCTAACCATAACCCAAAACCGAACCATAACCCTAACCCGAAACCCAAACCCAATCTCACTAAGAATCTAAACCCTAAACCCCACCCAAAATCTGTAAAATACACACGCCCTTTCGGCCCTTCACAACAACCGCACCAGCGCCGCCAACAACACCCTCTTCGACCACCGCCGCCGCCACCATTACCACCATCCAAGCCTCGACAAAAATTCTACACTTATAACATAACAACACACGAAATTACCCCGCGCCATAATTTAGATTCCAATCAATACGAACCAATAGTTAAATTTATTGGTTTCAACGAACCCGAACTTCTCCAACGAATACAACTCCGCCATATACCTTCCGCCCCATTTCAGCCCAAAGCAAACACTATCCATAGCTTCTCCTCTCCATTTCCTCCTGAAAACAAACAACAAGTATACCTTTACCGGCATCAAAACCGAGGCCAACCTAACAATGGTTTTCAGCCGCCGCCGCCGCCGCCTCCGCAACCGCAACACCACGAGCCCTGGAGATATATGACGGAAAGAGAACACCAAATGCACTCATATCAGCATCGACATCAACATATAAATCAACGCCAACCCAACAATGATCTTCAGCCGCAGCCGCCACCACCGCCGCCGCCGCCATGCGACCAGCCCTGCAAATTACAGCAGCCTCTTCTGCCGACGCCTCGACCCCCACCGTTTTCTCACCCTCTCCAACATCAACCTCCCTCTCGGACAACATACGAGACGGCAATTAATAACATAACCACCACCAATTATCAGCTCCAGCCGCCACTTGAGGAGGACACACCACTCCACCATTCGCGGGATACCTATCATCAGATTCACCACCAGCCCCAACACACCCCATTCAGCTTCATCGCTCCCCCCTTGTATCCCTCCCCCGAAGACCTTCAACCCCAAAACAATACTCATCCTTACCCTCCTACCCATACCCACTGTGTAAATCCTAACGCTCACCCTACCCCTAACTCTCCTTCTCTTTCGTTTTCTTTTTATACTCCTCCTAATAATTCTAGAAATACCTTTCCTACCCCCCCCTCTCACAACTATTCACACACACTAAGCCCCCCTTGGTTTAAAGAAACTACCCACAATCACAACATAAACCCTCCCCTATTTTCCCAAATACCCTTAGCCTTCCCCAACCCCTCATACACCTCTCTTAACCCCTACATCCCTAACCACTACACCCAATCAACCCATACCCAACATCCTCCCTACACCACCTCTACCAAACCATCCACAAGTTGTATCCACCCCTCAACTAGTCACCCTAAATCCCCTATGTATTCTTCTCACATCACACTTCCCACCACTCACAACCTCCACCGGCCAAAAAACGTTTAGTACGGCGTGCTATAAGATCAAACCGACGTTTTAGACACGCCGTACACCCAACTAAACGTGTGTGGTATTTTGTTAATGGTAACTCTACCCCCCTAGATTCCTCTAATTGGCTAGGTAACATGTCACATAGAATCCCCTTTAGACCACATACAAAAAAAACACGTAAAAAGAAACTTAGATATAAATTTTGGAAACCCCTTACAACACCCTTTAGTCCCCCTCATAGTAGTAAAATCCACAACCTTTCTACACATACCCTTAGCAAGTCAGAAATTAAACTTCTTAACCTAGGTCTTAAGTTTATACCTCCCTCCCCCCCCCCCACCTCCACTTCTATTCTTCAAGAATTCCATAACCTTAGTAGATCCCTTAGACTTAGACATTTCTTTCAAGACGACTCCTCCGCCCCACACAACCCCTTTAAACTACCCAACCCCTCTTGGAACCCCCCTACACAATACCCACCGTTAGAAGACATACTTCATAAACACCTTAATCTCCTCACCATAAAACTCCATAATACAAACCTACCCACTAAACACATTCCACTACACCTACTACAAGCCTTAAAAAGCCTTAAAAGCAATAAACACATTATCATCCTCCCCGCAGACAAAAATGTAGGTGTTTGTGTCTTAAACAAACAAACATACCTAGATAAAGCCCTAGCTCACCTATCCGATACATCCACTTACAAACCCGTAGATACCTTCCCCTTAGAAGAACTCCTACATAGATTAAAAACCTTAATGAATCAACACCTAGGAACCCTCTCCCTCATAGAAATAAAATTCATCTTACACAAACCATCCAACGAATACCGAGTCCCCACCATGTACTTCCTACCCAAAGTACACAAAGAACCCATTGGCTATAGGCCTATTTGTTCTTACAACGGTTCGTTATTTGAACAAACTTCTAAGTGGCTACACCACCAACTCCTCCCCATACTCCTACAACAAAAACAATACCTTAGAGACTCATTCTCCTTAGTACAATCCCTAGAAAACCTTACGACACCACCCAATAGCTTCATCTTTTCATTTGACGTAGAATCCCTCTACCCGAGTATTCCACCAAAACTAGGACTACTAGCCCTAAAACACCTAATTACCCCCCATTTCTCAAAACAAAAAGCCAACCTCATCTATACTCTCAGCGCCTTAACCTTAGAATATCACTTCCTTAAATTTAATAACCAAATCTATCAACAAATTAAAGGCACAGCCATGGGAAGCAATTTTTCCGTAGTATATGCTTGCCTTTTTTTGTCATACCTCGAGAATTCCAACCCATCTCCCCATTTATTTTATTTCACGAGATATATTGACGATGCCTTTGGTGTATGGACCGGTACGAAAACACAACTCTTAGACTACCTAAATTTCTATAGTATTACCACTCAAAACTCCATTAAACTGACCATCCAAACCTCTCTCACTAAACTTCCTTTTCTCGACCTTTGGATAAACCTCGCTAATAATAATTTCAACTTTAATTGTTTTCAAAAAGAACTTAATACTTACCAATACATACCCTTCACCTCGACACATCCTATCCACGTCAAAAAAAGCTTCCTCTCGAACGAACTTAAAAGATACATTATTAGAGAAAGTACAGCCCAAGGTTATTTAAAAATGCAACAACTATTTTTTAAGAGACTACGAGCACGAGGATACCCTACACACTTTATCCTCAATATATTCAAAAAACACCCCTATTCCCTTAGACCAACTCTCCTCTCAAACAAAACCATTAACCAAACCCCCACACCCATAATCTTTAAACTAAAATTCACACACCAAGCCCCTAATCTAGGAATAAAAGAAACCCTTACTAGCCTACACTTAAACCTCCAAGAAGACCCTCTACTACAACACATCCCCAAACCAATAATTTGTTGGACTAAATCTAAAAATCTACACTCTTCACTAGTCAACACAAAAAACATTACTATAGATCCACACTAACTCCTCTCCATATTTTTATTTTTTTAAACCACAAGTTTTATCTCCCTATATTTACCACGTGAGGATCTCCCCCTATCTTCTCCCTCTCTACCTTCACATTTCTTCTCTCTTAACTTTCCCTTTCTCTATCTCTATCTCCTCCTTCCCTCCCCTTCTCTTTCTCTCTCTACCTTTACCTTTCTCCCTCTCTAAATCATTTCTTTTTCCTCTCTCTCTACCCTTACTTTTCTCCCTCTCTACACTCTAAAACTCACCTCTTTTTTCTTTTCCTTTTTTCTCCCTCTCTACCTTTTCTTTTCTCTACGTCTCTCTTCTTTCTTTCTTTCTTTTTTTTCTTTTCTCTCTCTCTCTCTCTCTCTCTCTCCCTCTCTCTTTTCTCACCTTTTTTCACTCTCTTCTCATTAGTTAAATTTCTCACTCTATCTCTCTCTCTCTCTCTCCTCATTCCCCATAACTATTAAATTCGTATTCCCCTCGTTTTTCACCCACATCTTTACCTCGTACTAGCCACCATCACACACATATACACACCCCTCCCCTCACTTATCATACCCTCCGGTCACCCACTTATCACCATTATTATACCCTCTAGTTACCCACTTATCTCTATCAAACTCATGATACCCACTCCCTCCCTTTACAAAATCATATCTTGCCCCCTTATCACCGTGTTACACCACTCCCTCCCATACTCCTCACTTCTTTTCACATTTATCACTCTTGTCCACCACTTATCTTACACCCCCCTTACCACAAACCTATATAAACTTACCTTTGTACTCGAAAATGACCTAAGCACTGATGAGCTCCATATATGAGCGAAACTAGTTTGCTACATAGGTCATATTAATATATATTTGATCAATATATATTTTCTTCTCAAGTGTCTATTGTTTTTATGTTGTGGTTAGTTGTGCTTTGAATAATATATATGCTATTTCATTCCCACTAAGTAAAACGTGGCACTCCCCCCTCTTTCCCTTAATCTTTAACCTACCCAATACCCGCAACCCTAAACTAATAACCCTAACACATTATATCCTCGCCAACCCATACCCTCATCATCATACCTCTCCAAACATATCTCCCCTTACCACTAAAACCCTAAACCTACCAATCCTTAATACCTTTACTTTTGCACACACTACCCTAAACCCTCAGAATATTTTAACCCATATACCCTAAACCCTCAGAACAAACCCATAAACCCTAAGAATAGTTAACCTAATAACACTAGTCGTAGCCTAAATAAGTATCGTGCCCGCTTTCCTCGTGCAATACATCATATAGTCTACCAAACCCTAAACCCTCAGATATTTTACCCATATGCCCTAAACCCTCCGAACAAAACCCTAAACCCTTAAGATATTTAACCCAAAAACCTCAGTTAACCCATATACCCGAAACCTTCAAACCCAAACCCTAAATCCTCAAATAGTTAACCAAATAACACTAATCACAGCCAAAGAAGTATCGTGCCCGCACTCCTCGTATAAGACATTATATAGTCTATTAATATGGAAAATCAAGATTTTGAAACTCAGGTCGAGAGACATGACGAAATTACCAAATTTGAGGAGGGAGTTGAGAGGAACCCTTGAGTAAATTAAAATGTTCATACCTGGCTCGTGTGATATCGGATTTTTGTGTTCAAACATGCGAATCGAAGCTAACAACGCTAGCTATCATATGGAATTAAAAAATCAAGATTTTGAAACTCAGGTCGAGAGACATGACGAAATTACCAAATTTGAGGACTAAGTTGAGAGGAGCCCTTGAGTAAATTAAAATATGTTCATACCTGGCTCGTGTGATATCGGTTTTTTGTGTTCAAACATGCGAATCGAAGCTAACAACGCTAGCTATGATATGGAATTAAAAAATCAAGATTTTGAAGCTCAAGTCGAGAGACAGGACGAAATTACCAAATTTGAGCAGGGAGTTGAGAGGAGACCTTGAGTAAATTAAAATGTTCATACCTGGCTCGTGTGATATCGGATTTTTGTGTTCAAACATGCGAATCGAAGCTAACAACGCTAGCTATCATATGGAATTAAAAAATCAAGATTTTGAAACTCAGGTCGAGAGACATGACGAAATTACCACATTTGAGGAGGGAGTTCAAAGGAGCCCTTGAGTAAATTAAAATATGTTCATACCTGGCTCGTGTGATATCGGATTTTTGTGTTCAAACTTGCGAATCGAAGCTAACAACGCTAGCTATGATATGGAATTAAAAAATCAAGATTTTGAAGCTCAGGTCGAGAGACATGACGAAATTACATAATTTGAGGAGGGACTTGAGAAGAGCTAGTAGGTAAATTAAAATGTTCATACCTGGCGAGTGTGATATCGGATTTTTGTGTTCAAACATGCGAATCGAAGCTAACAACGCTAGCTATGATATGGAATTAAAAAATGAAGATTTTGAAACTCAGGTCGAGATACATGACGAAATTACCAAATTTGAGGAGGGAGTTCAAAGGAGCCCTTGAGTAAATTAAAATGTTCATACCTGGCTCGTGTGATATCGGATTTTTGTATTCAAACATGCGAATCGAAGCCAACAACGCTAGCTATGATATGGAATTAAAAAATCAAGATTTTGAAACTCAGGTCGAGATACATGACGAAATTACCACATTTGAGGAGGGAGTTCAAAGGAGCCCTTGAGTAAATTAAAATGTTCATACCTGGCTCGTGTGATATCGGATTTTTGTATTCAAACATGCGAATCGAAGCTAACAACGCTAGCTATGATATGGAATTAAAAAATCAAGATTTTGAAACTCAGGTCGAGAGACATGACGAAATTACCAAATTTGAGGAGGGAGTTGGGAGGAACCCTTGAGTAAATTAAAATGTTCATACCTGGCGAGTGTGATATCGGATTTTTGTGTTCAAACATGCGAATCGAAGCTAACAACGCTAGCTATCATATGGACTTAAAAAATCAAGATTTTAAAACTCAGGTCGAGAGACATGACGAAATTACCAAATTTGAGGAATGAGTTGAGAAGAGCTAGTAGGTAAATTAAAATGTTCATACCTGGCTCGTGTGATATCGGATTTTTGTGTTCAAACTTGCGAATCGAAGCTAACAACGCTAGCTATGATATGGACTTAAAAAATCAAGATTTTGAAACTCAGGTCGAGAGACATGACGAAATTACCACATTTGAGGAGGGAGTTCAAAGGACCCCTTGAGTAAATTAAAATGTTCATACCTGGCTCGTGTGATATCGGATTTTTGTGTTCAAACATGCGAATCGAAGCTAACAACGCTAGCTATGATATGGAATTAAAAAATCAAGATTTTGAAACTCAGGTCGAGAGACATGACGAAATTACCACATTTGAGGAGGGAGTTCAAAGGAGCCCTTGAGTAAATTAAAATATGTTCATACCTGGCTCGTGTGATATCGGATTTTTGTATTCAAACATGCGAATCGAAGCTAACAACGCTAGCTATGATATGGAATTAAAAAATCAAGATTTTGAAACTCAGGTCGAGAGACATGACGAAATTACCAAATTTGAGGAGGGAGTTGAGAGGAGCCCTTGAGTAAATTAAAATATGTTCATACCTGGCTCGTGTGATATCGGATTTTTGTGTTCAAACATGCGAATCGAAGCTAACAACGCTAGCTATGATATGGAATTAAAAAATCAAGATTTTGAAACTCAGGTCGAGAGACATGACGAAATTACCAAATTTGAGCAGGGAGTTGAGAGGAGCCCTTGAGTAAATTAAAATATGTTCATACCTGGCTCGTGTGATATCGGATTTTTGTGTTCAAACTTGCGAATCGAAGCCAACAACGCTAGCTATGATATGGAATTAAAAAATCAAGATTTTGAAGCTCAGGTCGAGAGACATGACGAAATTACATAATTTGAGGAGGGACTTGAGAAGAGCTAGTAGGTAAATTAAAATGTTCATACCTGGCGAGTGTGATATCGGATTTTTGTGTTCAAACTTGCGAATCGAAGCTAACAACGCTAGCTATGATATGGAATTAAAAAATCAAGATTTTGAAGCTCAGGTCGAGAGACATGACGAAATTACATAATTTGAGGAGGGACTTGAGAAGAGCTAGTAGGTAAATTAAAATGTTCATACCTGGCGAGTGTGATATCGGATTTTTGTGTTCAAACATGCGAATCGAAGCTAACAACGCTAGCTATGATATGGAATTAAAAAATGAAGATTTTGAAACTCAGGTCGAGATACATGACGAAATTACCAAATTTGAGGAGGGAGTTGAGAGGAGCCCTTGAGTAAATTAAAATGTTCATACCTGGCTCGTGTGATATCGGATTTTTGTATTCAAACATGCGAATCGAAGCCAACAACGCTAGCTATGATATGGAATTAAAAAATCAAGATTTTGAAACTCAGGTCGAGAGACATGACGAAATTACCACATTTGAGGAGGGAGTTCAAAGGAGCCCTTGAGTAAATTAAAATATGTTCATACCTGGCTCGTGTGATATCGGATTTTTGTGTTCAAACTTGCGAATCGAAGCTAACAACGCTAGCTATGATATGGAATTAAAAAATCAAGATTTTGAAGCTCAGGTCGAGAGACATGACGAAATTACATAATTTGAGGAGGGACTTGAGAAGAGCTAGTAGGTAAATTAAAATGTTCATACCTGGCGAGTGTGATATCGGATTTTTGTGTTCAAACATGCGAATCGAAGCTAACAACGCTAGCTATGATATGGAATTAAAAAATGAAGATTTTGAAACTCAGGTCGAGAGACATGACGAAATTACCAAATTTGAGGAGGGAGTTCAAAGGAGCCCTTGAGTAAATTAAAATATGTTCATACCTGGCTCGTGTGATATCGGATTTTTGTGTTCAAACTTGCGAATCGAAGCCAACAACGCTAGCTATGATATGGAATTAAAAAATCAAGATTTTGAAGCTCAGGTCGAGAGACATGACGAAATTACATAATTTGAGGAGGGACTTGAGAAGAGCTAGTAGGTAAATTAAAATGTTCATACCTGGCGAGTGTGATATCGGATTTTTGTGTTCAAACATGCGAATCGAAGCTAACAACGCTAGCTATGATATGGAATTAAAAAATGAAGATTTTGAAACTCAGGTCGAGAGACATGACGAAATTACCACATTTGAGGAGGGAGTTCAAAGGAGCCCTTGAGTAAATTAAAATGTTCATACCTGGCTCGTGTGATATCGGATTTTTGTATTCAAACATGCGAATCGAAGCAACCAACGCTAGCTATGATATGGAATTAAAAAATCAAGATTTTGAAGCTCAGGTCGAGAGACATGACGAAATTACCAAATTTGAGCAGGGAGTTGAGAGGAGCCCTTGAGTAAATTAAAATGTTCATACCTGGCTCGTGTGATATCGGATTTTTGTGTTCAAACATGCGAATCGAAGCTAACAACGCTAGCTATGATATGGAATTAAAAAATCAAGATTTTGAAACTCAGGTCGAGAGACATGACGAAATTACCACATTTGAGGAGGGAGTTCAAAGGAGCCCTTGAGTAAATTAAAATATGTTCATACCTGGCTCGTGTGATATCGGATTTTTGTGTTCAAACTTGCGAATCGAAGCTAACAACGCTAGCTATGATATGGAATTAAAAAATCAAGATTTTGAAGCTCAGGTCGAGAGACATGACGAAATTACATAATTTGAGGAGGGACTTGAGAAGAGCTAGTAGGTAAATTAAAATGTTCATACCTGGCGAGTGTGATATCGGATTTTTGTGTTCAAACATGCGAATCGAAGCTAACAACGCTAGCTATGATATGGAATTAAAAAATGAAGATTTTGAAACTCAGGTCGAGATACATGACGAAATTACCAAATTTGAGGAGGGAGTTCAAAGGAGCCCTTGAGTAAATTAAAATGTTCATACCTGGCTCGTGTGATATCGGATTTTTGTATTCAAACATGCGAATCGAAGCCAACAACGCTAGCTATGATATGGAATTAAAAAATCAAGATTTTGAAACTCAGGTCGAGAGACATGACGAAATTACCACATTTGAGGAGGGAGTTCAAAGGAGCCCTTGAGTAAATTAAAATGTTCATACCTGGCTCGTGTGATATCGGATTTTTGTATTCAAACATGCGAATCGAAGCTAACAACGCTAGCTATGATATGGAATTAAAAAATCAAGATTTTGAAACTCAGGTCGAGAGACATGACGAAATTACCAAATTTGAGGAGGGAGTTGAGAGGAACCCTTGAGTAAATTAAAATGTTCATACCTGGCGAGTGTGATATCGGATTTTTGTGTTCAAACATGCGAATCGAAGCTAACAACGCTAGCTATCATATGGACTTAAAAAATCAAGATTTTAAAACTCAGGTCGAGAGACATGACGAAATTACCAAATTTGAGGAATGAGTTGAGAAGAGCTAGTAGGTAAATTAAAATGTTCATACCTGGCTCGTGTGATATCGGATTTTTGTGTTCAAACTTGCGAATCGAAGCTAACAACGCTAGCTATGATATGGACTTAAAAAATCAAGATTTTGAAACTCAGGTCGAGAGACATGACGAAATTACCACATTTGAGGAGGGAGTTCAAAGGAGCCCTTGAGTAAATTAAAATGTTCATACCTGGCTCGTGTGATATCGGATTTTTGTGTTCAAACTTGCGAATCGAATCTAACAACGCTAGCTATGATATGGAATTAAAAAATCAAGATTTTGAAACTCAGGTCGAGAGACATGACGAAATTACCAAATTTGAGGAGGGAGTTGAGAGGAACCCTTGAGTAAATTAAAATGTTCATACCTGGCTCGTGTGATATCGGATTTTTGTGTTCAAACATGCGAATCGAAGCTAACAACGCTAGCTATGATATGGAATTAAAAAATCAAGATTTTGAAACTCAGGTCGAGAGACATGACGAAATTACCAAATTTGAGCAGGGAGTTGAGAGGAGCCCTTGAGTAAATTAAAATATGTTCATACCTGGCTCGTGTGATATCGGATTTTTGTGTTCAAACATGCGAATCGAAGCTAACAACGCTAGCTATCATATGGAATTAAAAAATCAAGATTTTGAAACTCAGGTCGAGAGACATGACGAAATTACCAAATTTGAGGACTAAGTTGAGAGGAGCCCTTGAGTAAATTAAAATATGTTCATACCTGGCTCGTGTGATATCGGATTTTTGTGTTCAAACTTGCGAATCGAAGCTAACAACGCTAGCTATGATATGGAATGAAAAAATCAAGATTTTGAAGCTCAGGTCGAGAGACATGACGAAATTACATAATTTGAGGAGGGACTTGAGAAGAGCTAGTAGGTAAATTAAAATGTTCATACCTGGCGAGTGTGATATCGGATTTTTGTGTTCAAACATGCGAATCGAAGCTAACAACGCTAGCTATGATATGGAATTAAAAAATGAAGATTTTGAAACTCAGGTCGAGAGACATGACGAAATTACCACATTTGAGGAGGGAGTTCAAAGGAGCCCTTGAGTAAATTAAAATGTTCATACCTGGCTCGTGTGATATCGGATTTTTGTATTCAAACATGCGAATCGAAGCAACCAACGCTAGCTATGATATGGAATTAAAAAATCAAGATTTTGAAACTCAGGTCGAGAGACATGACAAAATTACCAAATTTGAGGAGGGAGTTGAGAGGAACCCTTGAGTAAATTAAAATGTTCATACCTGGCGAGTGTGATATCGGATTTTTGTGTTCAAACATGCGAATCGAAGCTAACAACGCTAGCTATCATATGGAATTAAAAAATCAAGATTTTGAAACTCAGGTCGAGAGACATGACGAAATTACCACATTTGAGGAGGGAGTTCAAAGGAGCCCTTAAGTAAATTAAAATATGTTCATACCTGGCTCGTGTGATATCGGATTTTTGTGTTCAAACTTGCGAATCGAAGCTAACAACGCTAGCTATGATATGGAATTAAAAAATCAAGATTTTGAAGCTCAGGTCGAGAGACATGACGAAATTACATAATTTGAGGAGGGACTTGAGAAGAGCTAGTAGGTAAATTAAAATGTTCATACCTGGCTCGTGTGATATCGGATTTTTGTGTTCAAACATGCGAATCGAAGCTAACAACGCTAGCTATGATAAGGAATTAAAAAATGAAGATTTTGAAACTCAGGTCGAGATACATGACGAAATTACCAAATTTGAGGAGGGAGTTCAAAGGAGCCCTTGAGTAAATTAAAATGTTCATACCTGGCTCGTGTGATATCGGATTTTTGTATTCAAACATGCGAATCGAAGCTAACAACACTAGCTATCATATGGAATTAAAAAATCAAGATTTTGAAACTCAGGTCGAGAGACATGACGAAATTACCACATTTGAGGAGGGAGTTCAAAGGAGCCCTTGAGTAAATTAAAATGTTCATACCTGGCTCGTGTGATATCGGATTTTTGTGTTCAAACTTGCGAATCGAAGCTAACAACGCTAGCTATGATATGGAATTAAAAAATCAAGATTTTGAAGCTCAGGTCGAGAGACATGACGAAATTACATAATTTGAGGAGGGACTTGAGAAGAGCTAGTAGGTAAATTAAAATGTTCATACCTGGCGAGTGTGATATCGGATTTTTGTGTTCAAACATGCGAATCGAAGCTAACAACGCTAGCTATGATATGGAATTAAAAAATGAAGATTTTGAAACTCAGGTCGAGATACATGACGAAATTACCAAATTTGAGGAGGGAGTTCAAAGGAGCCCTTGAGTAAATTAAAATGTTCATACCTGGCTCGTGTGATATCGGATTTTTGTGTTCAAACTTGCGAATCGAAGCTAACAACGCTAGCTATGATATGGAATTAAAAAATCAAGATTTTAAAACTCAGGTCGAGAGACATGACGAAATTACCAAATTTGAGGAATGAGTTGAGAAGAGCTAGTAGGTAAATTAAAATGTTCATACCTGGCTCGTGTGATATCGGATTTTTCTGTTCAAACATGCGAATCGAAGCTAACAACGCTAGCTATGATATGGAATTAAAAAATCAAGCTTTTGAAACTCAGGTCGAGAGACATGACGAAATTACGACATTTGAGGAGGGAGTTCACAAGAGCTCTTGAGTAAATTAAAATGTTCATACCTGGCGAGTGTGATATCGGATTTGTGTGTTCAAACATGCGAATCGAAGCTAACAACGCTAGCTATGATATGGACTTAAAAAATCAAGATTTTGAAACTCAGGTCGAGAGACATGACGAAATTACCACATTTGAGGAGGGAGTTCAAAGGAGCCCTTAAGTAAATTAAAATGTTCATACCTGGCTCGTGTGATATCGGATTTTTGTATTCAAACATGCGAATCGAAGCTAACAACGCTAGCTATGATATGGAATTAAAAAATCAAGATTTTGAAACTCAGGTCGAGAGACATGACGAAATTACCAAATTTGAGGAGGGAGTTGAGAGGAACCCTTGAGTAAATTAAAATGTTCATACATGGCTCGTGTGATATCGGATTTTTGTGTTCAAACATGCGAATCGAAGCTAACAACGCTAGCTATCATATGGAATTAAAAAATCAAGATTTTGAAACTCAGGTCGAGAGACATGACGAAATTACCAAATTTGAGGACTAAGTTGAGAGGAGCCCTTGAGTAAATTAAAATATGTTCATACCTGGCTCGTGTGATATCGGATTTTTGTGTTCAAACTTGCGAATCGAAGCTAACAACGCTAGCTATGATATGGAATTAAAAAATCAAGATTTTGAAGCTCAGGTCGAGAGACATGACGAAATTACCAAATTTGAGCAGGGAGTTGAGAGGAGCCCTTGAGTAAATTAAAATGTTCATACCTGGCTCGTGTGATATCGGATTTTTGTGTTCAAACATGCGAATCGAAGCTAACAACGCTAGCTATGATATGGAATTAAAAAATCAAGATTTTGAAACTCAGGTCGAGAGACATGACGAAATTACCACATTTGAGGAGGGAGTTCAAAGGAGCCCTTGAGTAAATTAAAATATGTTCATACCTGGCTCGTGTGATATCGGATTTTTGTGTTCAAACTTGCGAATCGAAGCTAACAACGCTAGCTATGATATGGAATTAAAAAATCAAGATTTTGAAGCTCAGGTCGAGAGACATGACGAAATTACATAATTTGAGGAGGGACTTGAGAAGAGCTAGTAGGTAAATTAAAATGTTCATACCTGGCGAGTGTGATATCGGATTTTTGTGTTCAAACATGCGAATCGAAGCTAACAACGCTAGCTATGATATGGAATTAAAAAATGAAGATTTTGAAACTCAGGTCGAGATACATGACGAAATTACCAAATTTGAGGAGGGAGTTCAAAGGAGCCCTTGAGTAAATTAAAATGTTCATACCTGGCTCGTGTGATATCGGATTTTTGTATTCAAACATGCGAATCGAAGCCAACAACGCTAGCTATGATATGGAATTAAAAAATCAAGATTTTGAAACTCAGGTCGAGAGACATGACGAAATTACCACATTTGAGGAGGGAGTTCAAAGGAGCCCTTGAGTAAATTAAAATGTTCATACCTGGCTCGTGTGATATCGGATTTTTGTATTCAAACATGCGAATCGAAGCTAACAACGCTAGCTATGATATGGAATTAAAAAATCAAGATTTTGAAACTCAGGTCGAGAGACATGACGAAATTACCAAATTTGAGGAGGGAGTTGAGAGGAACCCTTGAGTAAATTAAAATGTTCATACCTGGCGAGTGTGATATCGGATTTTTGTGTTCAAACATGCGAATCGAAGCTAACAACGCTAGCTATCATATGGACTTAAAAAATCAAGATTTTAAAACTCAGGTCGAGAGACATGACGAAATTACCAAATTTGAGGAATGAGTTGAGAAGAGCTAGTAGGTAAATTAAAATGTTCATACCTGGCTCGTGTGATATCGGATTTTTGTGTTCAAACTTGCGAATCGAAGCTAACAACGCTAGCTATGATATGGACTTAAAAAATCAAGATTTTGAAACTCAGGTCGAGAGACATGACGAAATTACCACATTTGAGGAGGGAGTTCAAAGGAGCCCTTGAGTAAATTAAAATGTTCATACCTGGCTCGTGTGATATCGGATTTTTGTGTTCAAACTTGCGAATCGAATCTAACAACGCTAGCTATGATATGGAATTAAAAAATCAAGATTTTGAAACTCAGGTCGAGAGACATGACGAAATTACCAAATTTGAGGAGGGAGTTGAGAGGAACCCTTGAGTAAATTAAAATGTTCATACCTGGCTCGTGTGATATCGGATTTTTGTGTTCAAACATGCGAATCGAAGCTAACAACGCTAGCTATGATATGGAATTAAAAAATCAAGATTTTGAAACTCAGGTCGAGAGACATGACGAAATTACCAAATTTGAGCAGGGAGTTGAGAGGAGCCCTTGAGTAAATTAAAATATGTTCATACCTGGCTCGTGTGATATCGGATTTTTGTGTTCAAACATGCGAATCGAAGCTAACAACGCTAGCTATCATATGGAATTAAAAAATCAAGATTTTGAAACTCAGGTCGAGAGACATGACGAAATTACCAAATTTGAGGACTAAGTTGAGAGGAGCCCTTGAGTAAATTAAAATATGTTCATACCTGGCTCGTGTGATATCGGATTTTTGTGTTCAAACTTGCGAATCGAAGCTAACAACGCTAGCTATGATATGGAATGAAAAAATCAAGATTTTGAAGCTCAGGTCGAGAGACATGACGAAATTACATAATTTGAGGAGGGACTTGAGAAGAGCTAGTAGGTAAATTAAAATGTTCATACCTGGCTCGTGTGATATCGGATTTTTGTGTTCAAACATGCGAATCGAAGCTAACAACGCTAGCTATGATATGGAATTAAAAAATGAAGATTTTGAAACTCAGGTCGAGAGACATGACGAAATTACCACATTTGAGGAGGGAGTTCAAAGGAGCCCTTGAGTAAATTAAAATGTTCATACCTGGCTCGTGTGATATCGGATTTTTGTATTCAAACATGCGAATCGAAGCAACCAACGCTAGCTATGATATGGAATTAAAAAATCAAGATTTTGAAACTCAGGTCGAGAGACATGACAAAATTACCAAATTTGAGGAGGGAGTTGAGAGGAACCCTTGAGTAAATTAAAATGTTCATACCTGGCGAGTGTGATATCGGATTTTTGTGTTCAAACATGCGAATCGAAGCTAACAACGCTAGCTATCATATGGAATTAAAAAATCAAGATTTTGAAACTCAGGTCGAGAGACATGACGAAATTACCACATTTGAGGAGGGAGTTCAAAGGAGCCCTTAAGTAAATTAAAATATGTTCATACCTGGCTCGTGTGATATCGGATTTTTGTGTTCAAACTTGCGAATCGAAGCTAACAACGCTAGCTATGATATGGAATTAAAAAATCAAGATTTTGAAGCTCAGGTCGAGAGACATGACGAAATTACATAATTTGAGGAGGGACTTGAGAAGAGCTAGTAGGTAAATTAAAATGTTCATACCTGGCTCGTGTGATATCGGATTTTTGTGTTCAAACATGCGAATCGAAGCTAACAACGCTAGCTATGATATGGAATGAAAAAATCAAGATTTTAAAACTCAGGTCGAGAGACATGACGAAATTACCAAATTTGAGGAATGAGTTGAGAAGAGCTAGTAGGTAAATTAAAATGTTCATACCTGGCTCGTGTGATATCGGATTTTTGTGTTCAAACTTGCGAATCGAAGCTAACAACGCTAGCTATGATATGGACTTAAAAAATCAAGATTTTGAAACTCAGGTCGAGAGACATGACGAAATTACCACATTTGAGGAGGGAGTTCAAAGGAGCCCTTGAGTAAATTAAAATGTTCATACCTGGCTCGTGTGATATCGGATTTTTGTGTTCAAACTTGCGAATCGAAGCTAACAACGCTAGCTATGATATGGAATTAAAAAATCAAGATTTTGAAACTCAGGTCGAGAGACATGACGAAATTACCAAATTTGAGGAGGGAGTTGAGAGGAACCCTTGAGTAAATTAAAATGTTCATACCTGGCTCGTGTGATATCGGATTTTTGTGTTCAAACATGCGAATCGAAGCTAACAACGCTAGCTATGATATTGAATTAAAAAATCAAGATTTTGAAACTCAGGTCGAGAGACAGGACGAAATTACCAAATTTGAGCAGGGAGTTGAGAGGAGCCCTTGAGTAAATTAAAATATGTTCATACCTGGCTCGTGTGATATCGGATTTTTGTGTTCAAACATGCGAATCGAAGCTAACAACGCTAGCTATCATATGGAATTAAAAAATCAAGATTTTGAAACTCAGGTCGAGAGACATGACGAAATTACCAAATTTGAGGACTAAGTTGAGAGGAGCCCTTGAGTAAATTAAAATATGTTCATACCTGGCTCGTGTGATATCGGATTTTTGTGTTCAAACTTGCGAATCGAAGCTAACAACGCTAGCTATGATATGGAATGAAAAAATCAAGATTTTGAAGCTCAGGTCGAGAGACATGACGAAATTACATAATTTGAGGAGGGACTTGAGAAGAGCTAGTAGGTAAATTAAAATGTTCATACCTGGCGAGTGTGATATCGGACTTTTGTGTTCAAACATGCGAATCGAAGCTAACAACGCTAGCTATGATATGGAATTAAAAAATGAAGATTTTGAAACTCAGGTCGAGAGACATGACGAAATTACCACATTTGAGGAGGGAGTTCAAAGGAGCCCTTGAGTAAATTAAAATGTTCATACCTGGCTCGTGTGATATCGGATTTTTGTATTCAAACATGCGAATCGAAGCTACCAACGCTAGCTATGATATGGAATTAAAAAATCAAGATTTTGAAACTCAGGTTGAGAGACATGACAAAATTACCAAATTTGAGGAGGGAGTTGAGAGGAACCCTTGAGTAAATTAAAATGTTCATACCTGGCGAGTGTGATATCGGATTTTTGTGTTCAAACATGCGAATCGAAGCTAACAACGCTAGCTATCATATGGAATTAAAAAATCAAGATTTTGAAACTCAGGTCGAGAGACATGACGAAATTACCACATTTGAGGAGGGAGTTCAAAGGAGCCCTTAAGTAAATTAAAATATGTTCATACCTGGCTCGTGTGATATCGGATTTTTGTGTTCAAACTTGCGAATCGAAGCTAACAACGCTAGCTATGATATGGAATTAAAAAATCAAGATTTTGAAGCTCAGGTCGAGAGACATGACGAAATTACATAATTTGAGGAGGGACTTGAGAAGAGCTAGTAGGTAAATTAAAATGTTCATACCTGGCTCGTGTGATATCGGATTTTTGTGTTCAAACATGCGAATCGAAGCTAACAACGCTAGCTATGATATGGAATGAAAAAATCAAGATTTTAAAACTCAGGTCGAGAGACATGACGAAATTACCAAATTTGAGGAATGAGTTGAGAAGAGCTAGTAGGTAAATTAAAATGTTCATACCTGGCTCGTGTGATATCGGATTTTTGTGTTCAAACTTGCGAATCGAAGCTAACAACGCTAGCTATGATATGGACTTAAAAAATCAAGATTTTGAAACTCAGGTCGAGAGACATGACGAAATTACCACATTTGAGGAGGGAGTTCAAAGGAGCCCTTGAGTAAATTAAAATGTTCATACCTGGCTCGTGTGATATCGGATTTTTGTGTTCAAACTTGCGAATCGAAGCTAACAACGCTAGCTATGATATGGAATTAAAAAATCAAGATTTTGAAACTCAGGTCGAGAGACATGACGAAATTACCAAATTTGAGGAGGGAGTTGAGAGGAACCCTTGAGTAAATTAAAATGTTCATACCTGGCTCGTGTGATATCGGATTTTTGTGTTCAAACATGCGAATCGAAGCTAACAACGCTAGCTATGATATTGAATTAAAAAATCAAGATTTTGAAACTCAGGTCGAGAGACAGGACGAAATTACCAAATTTGAGCAGGGAGTTGAGAGGAGCCCTTGAGTAAATTAAAATATGTTCATACCTGGCTCGTGTGATATCGGATTTTTGTGTTCAAACATGCGAATCGAAGCTAACAACGCTAGCTATCATATGGAATTAAAAAATCAAGATTTTGAAACTCAGGTCGAGAGACATGACGAAATTACCAAATTTGAGGACTAAGTTGAGAGGAGCCCTTGAGTAAATTAAAATATGTTCATACCTGGCTCGTGTGATATCGGATTTTTGTGTTCAAACTTGCGAATCGAAGCTAACAACGCTAGCTATGATATGGAATGAAAAAATCAAGATTTTGAAGCTCAGGTCGAGAGACATGACGAAATTACATAATTTGAGGAGGGACTTGAGAAGAGCTAGTAGGTAAATTAAAATGTTCATACCTGGCGAGTGTGATATCGGACTTTTGTGTTCAAACATGCGAATCGAAGCTAACAACGCTAGCTATGATATGGAATTAAAAAATGAAGATTTTGAAACTCAGGTCGAGAGACATGACGAAATTACCACATTTGAGGAGGGAGTTCAAAGGAGCCCTTGAGTAAATTAAAATGTTCATACCTGGCTCGTGTGATATCGGATTTTTGTATTCAAACATGCGAATCGAAGCTACCAACGCTAGCTATGATATGGAATTAAAAAATCAAGATTTTGAAACTCAGGTTAGGAGACATGACAAAATTACCAAATTTGAGGAGGGAGTTGAGAGGAACCCTTGAGTAAATTAAAATGTTCATACCTGGCGAGTGTGATATCGGATTTTTGTGTTCAAACATGCGAATCGAAGCTAACAACGCTAGCTATCATATGGAATTAAAAAATCAAGATTTTGAAACTCAGGTCGAGAGACATGACGAAATTACCACATTTGAGGAGGGAGTTCAAAGGAGCCCTTAAGTAAATTAAAATATGTTCATACCTGGCTCGTGTGATATCGGATTTTTGTGTTCAAACTTGCGAATCGAAGCTAACAACGCTAGCTATGATATGGAATTAAAAAATCAAGATTTTGAAGCTCAGGTCGAGAGACATGACGAAATTACATAATTTGAGGAGGGACTTGAGAAGAGCTAGTAGGTAAATTAAAATGTTCATACCTGGCTCGTGTGATATCGGATTTTTGTGTTCAAACATGCGAATCGAAGCTAACAACGCTAGCTATGATATGGAATGAAAAAATCAAGATTTTAAAACTCAGGTCGAGAGACATGACGAAATTACCAAATTTGAGGAATGAGTTGAGAAGAGCTAGTAGGTAAATTAAAATGTTCATACCTGGCTCGTGTGATATCGGATTTTTGTGTTCAAACTTGCGAATCGAAGCTAACAACGCTAGCTATGATATGGACTTAAAAAATCAAGATTTTGAAACTCAGGTCGAGAGACATGACGAAATTACCACATTTGAGGAGGGAGTTCAAAGGAGCCCTTGAGTAAATTAAAATGTTCATACCTGGCTCGTGTGATATCGGATTTTTGTATTCAAACATGCGAATCGAAGCTAACAACGCTAGCTATGATATGGAATTAAAAAATCAAGATTTTGAAACTCAGGTCGAGAGACATGACGAAATTACCAAATTTGAGGAGGGAGTTGAGAGGAACCCTTGAGTAAATTAAAATGTTCATACCTGGCGAGTGTGATATCGGATTTTTGTGTTCAAACATGCGAATCGAAGCTAACAACGCTAGCTATCATATGGACTTAAAAAATCAAGATTTTAAAACTGAGGTCGAGAGACATGACGAAATTACCAAATTTGAGGAATGAGTTGAGAAGAGCTAGTAGGTAAATTAAAATGTTCATACCTGGCTCGTGTGATATCGGATTTTTGTGTTCAAACTTGCGAATCGAAGCTAACAACGCTAGCTATGATATGGACTTAAAAAATCAAGATTTTAAAACTCGGGTCGAGAGACATGACGAAATTACCAAATTTGAGGAATGAGTTGAGAAGAGCTAGTAGGTAAATTAAAATGTTCATACCTGGCTCGTGTGATATCGGATTTTTGTATTCAAACATGCGAATCGAAGCCAACAACGCTAGCTATGATATGGAATTAAAAAATCAAGATTTTGAAACTCAGGTCGAGAGACATGACGAAATTACCACATTTGAGGAGGGAGTTCAAAGGAGCCCTTGAGTAAATTAAAATGTTCATACCTGGCTCGTGTGATATCGGATTTTTGTATTCAAAATGCGAATCGAAGCTAACAACGCTAGCTATGATATGGAATTAAAAAATCAAGATTTTGAAACTCAGGTCGAGAGACATGACGAAATTACCAAATTTGAGGAATGAGTTGAGAGGAACCCTTGAGTAAATTAAAATGTTCATACCTGGCGAGTGTGATATCGGATTTTTGTGTTCAAACATGCGAATCGAAGCTAACAACGCTAGCTATCATATGGACTTAAAAAATCAAGATTTTAAAACTCAGGTCGAGAGACATGACGAAATTACCAAATTTGAGGAATGAGTTGAGAAGAGCTAGTAGGTAAATTAAAATGTTCATACCTGGCTCGTGTGATATCGGATTTTTGTGTTCAAACTTGCGAATCGAAGCTAACAACGCTAGCTATGATATGGACTTAAAAAATCAAGATTTTGAAACTCAGGTCGAGAGACATGACGAAATTACCACATTTGAGGAGGGAGTTCAAAGGAGCCCTTGAGTAAATTAAAATGTTCATACCTGGCTCGTGTGATATCGGATTTTTGTGTTCAAACTTGCGAATCGAAGCTAACAACGCTAGCCATGATATGGAATTAAAAAATCAAGATTTTAAAACTCGGGTCGAGAGACATGACGAAATTACCAAATTTGAGGAATGAGTTGAGAAGAGCTAGTAGGTAAATTAAAATGTTCACACCTGGCTCGTGCGATATCGGATTTTTGTGTTCAAACATGCGAATCGAAGCTAACAACGCTAGCTATGATATGGACTTAAAAAATCAAGATTTTGAAGCTCAGGTCGAGAGACATGACGAAATTACATAATTTGAGGAGGGACTTGAGAAGAGCTAGTAGGTAAATTAAAATGTTCATACCTGGCGAGTGTGATATCGGATTTTTGTGTTCAAACATGCGAATCGAAGCTAACAACGCTAGCTATGATATGGAATTAAAAAATGAAGATTTTGAAACTCAGGTCGAGATACATGACGAAATTACCAGATTTGAGGAGGGAGTTCAAAGGAGCCCTTGAGTAAATTAAAATGTTCATACCTGGCTCGTGTGATATCGGATTTTTGTATTCAAACATGCGAATCGAAGCCAACAACGCTAGCTATGATATGGAATTAAAAAATCAAGATTTTGAAACTCAGGTCGAGAGACATGACGAAATTACCACATTTGAGGAGGGAGTTCAAAGGAGCCCTTGAGTAAATTAAAATGTTCATACCTGGCTCGTGTGATATCGGATTTTTGTGTTCAAACTTGCGAATCGAAGCTAACAACGCTAGCTATGATATGGAATTAAAAAATCAAGATTTTGAAACTCAGGTCGAGAGACATGACGAAATTACCAAATTTGAGGAGGGAGTTGAGAGGAACCCTTGAGTAAATTAGAATGTTCATACCTGGCTCGTGTGATATCGGATTTTTGTGTTCAAACTTGCGAATCGAAGCTAACAACGCTAGCTATGATATGGAATTAAAAAATCAAGATTTTGAAACTCAGGTCGAGAGACATGACAAAATTACCAAATTTGAGGAGGGAGTTGAGAGGAACCCTTGAGTAAATTAAAATGTTCATACCTGGCTCGTGTGATATCGGATTTTTGTGTTCAAACATGCGAATCGAAGCTAACAACGCTAGCTATGATATGGAATTAAAAATCAAGATTTTGAAACTCAGGTCGAGAGACATGACGAAATTACCACATTTGAGGAGGGAGTTCAAAGGAGCCCTTGAGTAAATTAAAATATGTTCATACCTGGCTCGTGTGATATCGGATTTTTGTGTTCAAACTTGCGAATCGAAGCTAACAACGCTAGCTATGATATGGAATTAAAAAATCAAGATTTTGAAGCTCAGGTCGAGAGACATGACGAAATTACATAATTTGAGGAGGGACTTGAGAAGAGCTAGTAGGTAAATTAAAATGTTCATACCTGGCTCGTGTGATATCGGATTTTTGTGTTCAAACATGCGAATCGAAGCTAACAACGCTAGCTATGATAAGGAATTAAAAAATGAAGATTTTGAAACTCAGGTCGAGATACATGACGAAATTACCAAATTTGAGGAGGGAGTTCAAAGGAGCCCTTGAGTAAATTAAAATGTTCATACCTGGCTCGTGTGATATCGGATTTTTGTATTCAAACATGCGAATCGAAGCTAACAACACTAGCTATCATATGGAATTAAAAAATCAAGATTTTGAAACTCAGGTCGAGAGACATGACGAAATTACCACATTTGAGGAGGGAGTTCAAAGGAGCCCTTGAGTAAATTAAAATGTTCATACCTGGCTCGTGTGATATCGGATTTTTGTGTTCAAACTTGCGAATCGAAGCTAACAACGCTAGCTATGATATGGAATTAAAAAATCAAGATTTTGAAGCTCAGGTCGAGAGACATGACGAAATTACATAATTTGAGGAGGGACTTGAGAAGAGCTAGTAGGTAAATTAAAATGTTCATACCTGGCGAGTGTGATATCGGATTTTTGTGTTCAAACATGCGAATCGAAGCTAACAACGCTAGCTATGATATGGAATTAAAAAATGAAGATTTTGAAACTCAGGTCGAGATACATGACGAAATTACCAAATTTGAGGAGGGAGTTCAAAGGAGCCCTTGAGTAAATTAAAATGTTCATACCTGGCTCGTGTGATATCGGATTTTTGTGTTCAAACTTGCGAATCGAAGCTAACAACGCTAGCTATGATATGGAATTAAAAAATCAAGATTTTAAAACTCAGGTCGAGAGACATGACGAAATTACCAAATTTGAGGAATGAGTTGAGAAGAGCTAGTAGGTAAATTAAAATGTTCATACCTGGCTCGTGTGATATCGGATTTTTCTGTTCAAACATGCGAATCGAAGCTAACAACGCTAGCTATGATATGGAATTAAAAAATCAAGCTTTTGAAACTCAGGTCGAGAGACATGACGAAATTACGACATTTGAGGAGGGAGTTCACAAGAGCTCTTGAGTAAATTAAAATGTTCATACCTGGCGAGTGTGATATCGGATTTGTGTGTTCAAACATGCGAATCGAAGCTAACAACGCTAGCTATGATATGGACTTAAAAAATCAAGATTTTGAAACTCAGGTCGAGAGACATGACGAAATTACCACATTTGAGGAGGGAGTTCAAAGGAGCCCTTAAGTAAATTAAAATGTTCATACCTGGCTCGTGTGATATCGGATTTTTGTATTCAAACATGCGAATCGAAGCTAACAACGCTAGCTATGATATGGAATTAAAAAATCAAGATTTTGAAACTCAGGTCGAGAGACATGACGAAATTACCAAATTTGAGGAGGGAGTTGAGAGGAACCCTTGAGTAAATTAAAATGTTCATACATGGCTCGTGTGATATCGGATTTTTGTGTTCAAACATGCGAATCGAAGCTAACAACGCTAGCTATCATATGGAATTAAAAAATCAAGATTTTGAAACTCAGGTCGAGAGACATGACGAAATTACCAAATTTGAGGACTAAGTTGAGAGGAGCCCTTGAGTAAATTAAAATATGTTCATACCTGGCTCGTGTGATATCGGATTTTTGTGTTCAAACTTGCGAATCGAAGCTAACAACGCTAGCTATGATATGGAATTAAAAAATCAAGATTTTGAAGCTCAGGTCGAGAGACATGACGAAATTACCAAATTTGAGGAGTGAGTTTAGAAGAGCTAGTAGGTAAATTAAAATGTTCATACCTGGGTCGTGTGATATCGGATTCTTGTGTTCAAACATGCGAATCGAAGCTAACAACGCTAGCTATGATATGGAATTAAAAAATCAAGATTTTGAAACTCAGGTCGAGAGACATGACGAAATTACCACATTTGAGGAGGGAGTTCAAAGGAGCCCTTGAGTAAATTAAAATATGTTCATACCTGGCTCGTGTGATATCGGATTTTTGTGTTGAAACTTGCGAATCGAAGCTAACAACGCTAGCTATGATATGGAATTAAAAAATCAAGATTTTGAAGCTCAGGTCGAGAGACATGACGAAATTACATAATTTGAGGAGGGACTTGAGAAGAGCTAGTAGGTAAATTAAAATGTTCATACCTGGCGAGTGTGATATCGGATTTTTGTGTTCAAACATGCGAATCGAAGCTAACAACGCTAGCTATGATATGGAATTAAAAAATGAAGATTTTGAAACTCAGGTCGAGATACATGACGAAATTACCAAATTTGAGGAGGGAGTTCAAAGGAGCCCTTGAGTAAATTAAAATGTTCATACCTGGCTCGTGTGATATCGGATTTTTGTATTCAAACATGCGAATCGAAGCCAACAACGCTAGCTATGATATGGAATTAAAAAATCAAGATTTTGAAACTCAGGTCGAGAGACATGACGAAATTACCACATTTGAGGAGGGAGTTCAAAGGAGCCCTTGAGTAAATTAAAATGTTCATACCTGGCTCGTGTGATATCGGATTTTTGTATTCAAACATGCGAATCGAAGCTAACAACGCTAGCTATGATAAGGAATTAAAAAATCAAGATTTTGAAACTCAGGTCGAGAGACATGACGAAATTACCAAATTTGAGGAGGGAGTTGAGAGGAACCCTTGAGTAAATTAAAATGTTCATACCTGGCTCGTGTGATATCGGATTTTTGTGTTCAAACTTGCGAATCGAAGCTAACAACGCTAGCTATGATATGGAATTAAAAAATCAAGATTTTGAAACTCAGGTCGAGAGACATGACGAAATTACCAAATTTGAGGAGGGAGTTGAGAGGAACCCTTGAGTAAATTAAAATGTTCATACCTGGCGAGTGTGATATCGGATTTTTGTGTTCAAACATGCGAATCGAAGCTAACAACGCTAGCTATCATATGGAATTAAAAAATCAAGATTTTGAAACTCAGGTCGAGAGACATGACGAAATTACCAAATTTGAGGACTAAGTTGAGAGGAGCCCTTGAGTAAATTAAAATATGTTCATACCTGGCTCGTGTGATATCGGATTTTTGTGTTCAAACTTGCGAATCGAAGCTAACAACGCTAGCTATGATATGGAATTAAAAAATCAAGATTTTGAAGCTCAGGTCGAGAGACAGGACGAAATTACCAAATTTGAGCAGGGAGTTGAGAGGAGCCCTTGAGTAAATTAAAATGTTCATACCTGGCTCGTGTGATATCGGATTTTTGTGTTCAAACATGCGAATCGAAGCTAACAACGCTAGCTATCATATGGAATTAAAAAATCAAGATTTTGAAACTCAGGTCGAGAGACATGACGAAATTACCACATTTGAGGAGGGAGTTCAAAGGAGCCCTTGAGTAAATTAAAATATGTTCATACCTGGCTCGTGTGATATCGGATTTTTGTGTTCAAACTTGCGAATCGAAGCTAACAACGCTAGCTATGATATGGAATTAAAAAATCAAGATTTTGAAGCTCAGGTCGAGAGACATGACGAAAATACATAATTTGAGGAGGGACTTGAGAAGAGCTAGTAGGTAAATTGAAATGTTCATACCTGGCGAGTGTGATATCGGATTTTTGTGTTCAAACATGCGAATTGAAGCTAACAACGCTAGCTATGATATGGAATTAAAAAATCAAGATTTTGAAGCTCAGGTCGAGAGACATGACGAAATTACATAATTTGAGGAGGGACTTGAGAAGAGCTAGTAGGTAAATTAAAATGTTCATACCTGGCTCGTGTGATATCGGATTTTTGTATTCAAACATGCGAATCGAAGCCAACAACGCTAGCTATGATATGGAATTAAAAAATCAAGATTTTGAAACTCAGGTCGAGAGACATGACGAAATTACCACATTTGAGGAGGGAGTTCAAAGGAGCCCTTGAGTAAATTAAAATGTTCATACCTGGCTCGTGTGATATCGGATTTTTGTATTCAAACATGCGAATCGAAGCTAACAACGCTAGCTATGATAAGGAATTAAAAAATCAAGATTTTGAAACTCAGGTCGAGAGACATGACGAAATTACCAAATTTGAGGAGGGCGTTGAGAGGAACCCTTGAGTAAATTAAAATGTTCATACCTGGCTCGTGTGATATCGTATTTTTGTGTTCAAACATGCGAATCGAAGCTAACAACGCTAGCTATGATATGGAATTAAAAAATCAAGATTTTGAAACTCAGGTCGAGAGACATGACGAAATTACCACATTTGAGGAGGGAGTTCAAAGGAGCCCTTGAGTAAATTAAAATATGTTCATACCTGGCTCGTGTGATATCGGATTTTTGTGTTGAAACTTGCGAATCGAAGCTAACAACGCTAGCTATGATATGGAATTAAAAAATCAAGATTTTGAAGCTCAGGTCGAGAGACATGACGAAATTACATAATTTGAGGAGGGACTTGAGAAGAGCTAGTAGGTAAATTAAAATGTTCATACCTGGCGAGTGTGATATCGGATTTTTGTGTTCAAACATGCGAATCGAAGCTAACAACGCTAGCTATGATATGGAATTAAAAAATGAAGATTTTGAAACTCAGGTCGAGAGACATGACGAAATTACCAAATTTGAGCAGGGAGTTGAGAGGAGCCCTTGAGTAAATTAAAATATGTTCATACCTGGCTCGTGTGATATCGGATTTTTGTGTTCAAACATGCGAATCGAAGCTAACAACGCTAGCTATCATATTGAATTAAAAAATCAAGATTTTGAAACTCAGGTCGAGAGACATGACGAAATTACCAAATTTGAGGACTAAGTTGAGAGGAGCCCTTGAGTAAATTAAAATATGTTCATACCTGGCTCGTGTGATATCGGTTTTTTGTGTTCAAACATGCGAATCGAAGCTAACAACGCTAGCTATGATATGGAATTAAAAAATCAAGATTTTGAAGCTCAAGTCGAGAGACAGGACGAAATTACCAAATTTGAGGAGGGAGTTGAGAGGAGACCTTGAGTAAATTAAAATGTTCATACCTGGCTCGTGTGATATCGGATTTTTGTGTTCAAACATGCGAATCGAAGCTAACAACGCTAGCTATCATATGGAATTAAAAAATCAAGATTTTGAAACTCAGGTCGAGAGACATGACGAAATTACCAAATTTGAGGAGGGCGTTGAGAGGAACCCTTGAGTAAATTAAAATGTTCATACCTGGCTCGTGTGATATCGTATTTTTGTGTTCAAACATGCGAATCGAAGCTAACAACGCTAGCTATGATATGGAATTAAAAAATCAAGATTTTGAAACTCAGGTCGAGAGACATGACGAAATTACCAAATTTGAGCAGGGAGTTGAGAGGAGCCCTTGAGTAAATTAAAATATGTTCATACCTGGCTCGTGTGATATCGGATTTTTGTGTTCAAACATGCGAATCGAAGCTAACAACGCTAGCTATCATATTGAATTAAAAAATCAAGATTTTGAAACTCAGGTCGAGAGACATGACGAAATTACCAAATTTGAGGACTAAGTTGAGAGGAGCCCTTGAGTAAATTAAAATATGTTCATACCTGGCTCGTGTGATATCGGTTTTTTGTGTTCAAACATGCGAATCGAAGCTAACAACGCTAGCTATGATATGGAATTAAAAAATCAAGATTTTGAAGCTCAAGTCGAGAGACAGGACGAAATTACCAAATTTGAGCAGGGAGTTGAGAGGAGACCTTGAGTAAATTAAAATGTTCATACCTGGCTCGTGTGATATCGGATTTTTGTGTTCAAACATGCGAATCGAAGCTAACAACGCTAGCTATCATATGGAATTAAAAAATCAAGATTTTGAAACTCAGGTCGAGAGACATGACGAAATTACCACATTTGAGGAGGGAGTTCAAAGGAGCCCTTGAGTAAATTAAAATATGTTCATACCTGGCTCGTGTGATATCGGATTTTTGTGTTCAAACTTGCGAATCGAAGCTAACAACGCTAGCTATGATATGGAATTAAAAAATCAAGATTTTGAAGCTCAGGTCGAGAGACATGACGAAATTACATAATTTGAGGAGGGACTTGAGAAGAGCTAGTAGGTAAATTAAAATGTTCATACCTGGCGAGTGTGATATCGGATTTTTGTGTTCAAACATGCGAATCGAAGCTAACAACGCTAGCTATGATATGGAATTAAAAAATGAAGATTTTGAAACTCAGGTCGAGATACATGACGAAATTACCAAATTTGAGGAGGGAGTTCAAAGGAGCCCTTGAGTAAATTAAAATGTTCATACCTGGCTCGTGTGATATCGGATTTTTGTATTCAAACATGCGAATCGAAGCCAACAACGCTAGCTATGATATGGAATTAAAAAATCAAGATTTTGAAACTCAGGTCGAGATACATGACGAAATTACCACATTTGAGGAGGGAGTTCAAAGGAGCCCTTGAGTAAATTAAAATGTTCATACCTGGCTCGTGTGATATCGGATTTTTGTATTCAAACATGCGAATCGAAGCTAACAACGCTAGCTATGATATGGAATTAAAAAATCAAGATTTTGAAACTCAGGTCGAGAGACATGACGAAATTACCAAATTTGAGGAGGGAGTTGGGAGGAACCCTTGAGTAAATTAAAATGTTCATACCTGGCGAGTGTGATATCGGATTTTTGTGTTCAAACATGCGAATCGAAGCTAACAACGCTAGCTATCATATGGACTTAAAAAATCAAGATTTTAAAACTCAGGTCGAGAGACATGACGAAATTACCAAATTTGAGGAATGAGTTGAGAAGAGCTAGTAGGTAAATTAAAATGTTCATACCTGGCTCGTGTGATATCGGATTTTTGTGTTCAAACTTGCGAATCGAAGCTAACAACGCTAGCTATGATATGGACTTAAAAAATCAAGATTTTGAAACTCAGGTCGAGAGACATGACGAAATTACCACATTTGAGGAGGGAGTTCAAAGGACCCCTTGAGTAAATTAAAATGTTCATACCTGGCTCGTGTGATATCGGATTTTTGTGTTCAAACATGCGAATCGAAGCTAACAACGCTAGCTATGATATGGAATTAAAAAATCAAGATTTTGAAACTCAGGTCGAGAGACATGACGAAATTACCACATTTGAGGAGGGAGTTCAAAGGAGCCCTTGAGTAAATTAAAATATGTTCATACCTGGCTCGTGTGATATCGGATTTTTGTATTCAAACATGCGAATCGAAGCTAACAACGCCAGCTATGATATGGAATTAAAAAATCAAGATTTTGAAACTCAGGTCGAGAGACATGACGAAATTACCAAATTTGAGGAGGGAGTTGAGAGGAGCCCTTGAGTAAATTAAAATATGTTCATACCTGGCTCGTGTGATATCGGATTTTTGTGTTCAAACATGCGAATCGAAGCTAACAACGCTAGCTATGATATGGAATTAAAAAATCAAGATTTTGAAACTCAGGTCGAGAGACATGACGAAATTACCAAATTTGAGCAGGGAGTTGAGAGGAGCCCTTGAGTAAATTAAAATATGTTCATACCTGGCTCGTGTGATATCGGATTTTTGTGTTCAAACTTGCGAATCGAAGCCAACAACGCTAGCTATGATATGGAATTAAAAAATCAAGATTTTGAAGCTCAGGTCGAGAGACATGACGAAATTACATAATTTGAGGATGGACTTGAGAAGAGCTAGTAGGTAAATTAAAATGTTCATACCTGGCGAGTGTGATATCGGATTTTTGTGTTCAAACTTGCGAATCGAAGCTAACAACGCTAGCTATGATATGGAATTAAAAAATCAAGATTTTGAAGCTCAGGTCGAGAGACATGACGAAATTACATAATTTGAGGAGGGACTTGAGAAGAGCTAGTAGGTAAATTAAAATGTTCATACCTGGCGAGTGTGATATCGGATTTTTGTGTTCAAACATGCGAATCGAAGCTAACAACGCTAGCTATGATATGGAATTAAAAAATGAAGATTTTGAAACTCAGGTCGAGATACATGACGAAATTACCAAATTTGAGGAGGGAGTTGAGAGGAGCCCTTGAGTAAATTAAAATGTTCATACCTGGCTCGTGTGATATCGGATTTTTGTATTCAAACATGCGAATCGAAGCCAACAACGCTAGCTATGATATGGAATTAAAAAATCAAGATTTTGAAACTCAGGTCGAGAGACATGACGAAATTACCACATTTGAGGAGGGAGTTCAAAGGAGCCCTTGAGTAAATTAAAATATGTTCATACCTGGCTCGTGTGATATCGGATTTTTGTGTTCAAACTTGCGAATCGAAGCTAACAACGCTAGCTATGATATGGAATTAAAAAATCAAGATTTTGAAACTCAGGTCGAGAGACATGACGAAATTACCAAATTTGAGGAGGGAGTTGAGAGGAACCCTTGAGTAAATTAGAATGTTCATACCTGGCTCGTGTGATATCGGATTTTTGTGTTCAAACTTGCGAATCGAAGCTAACAACGCTAGCTATGATATGGAATTAAAAAATCAAGATTTTGAAACTCAGGTCGAGAGACATGACGAAATTACCAAATTTGAGGAGGGAGTTGAGAGGAACCCTTGAGTAAATTAAAATGTTCATACCTGGCTCGTGTGATATCGGATTTTTGTGTTCAAACATGCGAATCGAAGCTAACAACGCTAGCTATGATATGGAATTAAAAATCAAGATTTTGAAACTCAGGTCGAGAGACATGACGAAATTACCACATTTGAGGAGGGAGTTCAAAGGAGCCCTTGAGTAAATTAAAATATGTTCATACCTGGCTCGTGTGATATCGGATTTTTGTGTTCAAACTTGCGAATCGAAGCTAACAACGCTAGCTATGATATGGAATTAAAAAATCAAGATTTTGAAGCTCAGGTCGAGAGACATGACGAAATTACATAATTTGAGGAGGGACTTGAGAAGAGCTAGTAGGTAAATTAAAATGTTCATACCTGGCTCGTGTGATATCGGATTTTTGTGTTCAAACATGCGAATCGAAGCTAACAACGCTAGCTATGATAAGGAATTAAAAAATCAAGATTTTGAAACTCAGGTCGAGATACATGACGAAATTACCAAATTTGAGGAGGGAGTTCAAAGGAGCCCTTGAGTAAATTAAAATGTTCATACCTGGCTCGTGTGATATCGGATTTTTGTATTCAAACATGCGAATCGAAGCTAACAACACTAGCTATCATATGGAATTAAAAAATCAAGATTTTGAAACTCAGGTCGAGAGACATGACGAAATTACCACATTTGAGGAGGGAGTTCAAAGGAGCCCTTGAGTAAATTAAAATGTTCATACCTGGCTCGTGTGATATCGGATTTTTGTGTTCAAACTTGCGAATCGAAGCTAACAACGCTAGCTATGATATGGAATTAAAAAATCAAGATTTTGAAGCTCAGGTCGAGAGACATGACGAAATTACATAATTTGAGGAGGGACTTGAGAAGAGCTAGTAGGTAAATTAAAATGTTCATACCTGGCGAGTGTGATATCGGATTTTTGTGTTCAAACATGCGAATCGAAGCTAACAACGCTAGCTATGATATGGAATTAAAAAATGAAGATTTTGAAACTCAGGTCGAGATACATGACGAAATTACCAAATTTGAGGAGGGAGTTCAAAGGAGCCCTTGAGTAAATTAAAATGTTCATACCTGGCTCGTGTGATATCGGATTTTTGTGTTCAAACTTGCGAATCGAAGCTAACAACGCTAGCTATGATATGGAATTAAAAAATCAAGATTTTAAAACTCAGGTCGAGAGACATGACGAAATTACCAAATTTGAGGAATGAGTTGAGAAGAGCTAGTAGGTAAATTAAAATGTTCATACCTGGCTCGTGTGATATCGGATTTTTCTGTTCAAACATGCGAATCGAAGCTAACAACGCTAGCTATGATATGGAATTAAAAAATGAAGATTTTGAAACTCAGGTCGAGAGACATGACGAAATTACCACATTTGAGGAGGGAGTTCAAAGGAGCCCTTGAGTAAATTAAAATGTTCATACTTGGCTCGTGTGATATCGGATTTTTGTATTCAAACATGCGAATCGAAGCTACCAACGCTAGCTATGATATGGAATTAAAAAATCAAGATTTTGAAACTCAGGTCGAGAGACAGGACGAAATTACCAAATTTGAGCAGGGAGTTGAGAGGAGCCCTTGAGTAAATTAAAATGTTCATACCTGGCTCGTGTGATATCGGATTTTTGTGTTCAAACATGCGAATCGAAGCTAACAACGCTAGCTATCATATGGAATTAAAAAATCAAGATTTTGAAACTCAGGTCGAGAGACATGACGAAATTACCAAATTTGAGGAGGGCGTTGAGAGGAACCCTTGAGTAAATTAAAATGTTCATACCTGGCTCGTGTGATATCGTATTTTTGTGTTCAAACATGCGAATCGAAGCTAACAACGCTAGCTATGATATGGAATTAAAAAATCAAGATTTTGAAACTCAGGTCGAGAGACATGACGAAATTACCAAATTTGAGCAGGGAGTTGAGAGGAGCCCTTGAGTAAATTAAAATATGTTCATACCTGGCTCGTGTGATATCGGATTTTTGTGTTCAAACATGCGAATCGAAGCTAACAACGCTAGCTATGATATGGAATTAAAAATCAAGATTTTGAAACTCAGGTCGAGAGACATGACGAAATTACCACATTTGAGGAGGGAGTTCAAAGGAGCCCTTGAGTAAATTAAAATATGTTCATACCTGGCTCGTGTGATATCGGATTTTTGTGTTCAAACTTGCGAATCGAAGCTAACAACGCTAGCTATGATATGGAATTAAAAAATCAAGATTTTGAAGCTCAGGTCGAGAGACATGACGAAATTACATAATTTGAGGAGGGACTTGAGAAGAGCTAGTAGGTAAATTAAAATGTTCATACCTGGCTCGTGTGATATCGGATTTTTGTGTTCAAACATGCGAATCGAAGCTAACAACGCTAGCTATGATAAGGAATTAAAAAATCAAGATTTTGAAACTCAGGTCGAGATACATGACGAAATTACCAAATTTGAGGAGGGAGTTCAAAGGAGCCCTTGAGTAAATTAAAATGTTCATACCTGGCTCGTGTGATATCGGATTTTTGTATTCAAACATGCGAATCGAAGCTAACAACACTAGCTATCATATGGAATTAAAAAATCAAGATTTTGAAACTCAGGTCGAGAGACATGACGAAATTACCACATTTGAGGAGGGAGTTCAAAGGAGCCCTTGAGTAAATTAAAATGTTCATACCTGGCTCGTGTGATATCGGATTTTTGTGTTCAAACTTGCGAATCGAAGCTAACAACGCTAGCTATGATATGGAATTAAAAAATCAAGATTTTGAAGCTCAGGTCGAGAGACATGACGAAATTACATAATTTGAGGAGGGACTTGAGAAGAGCTAGTAGGTAAATTAAAATGTTCATACCTGGCGAGTGTGATATCGGATTTTTGTGTTCAAACATGCGAATCGAAGCTAACAACGCTAGCTATGATATGGAATTAAAAAATCAAGATTTTGAAACTCAGGTCGAGATACATGACGAAATTACCAAATTTGAGGAGGGAGTTCAAAGGAGCCCTTGAGTAAATTAAAATGTTCATACCTGGCTCGTGTGATATCGGATTTTTGTGTTCAAACTTGCGAATCGAAGCTAACAACGCTAGCTATGATATGGAATTAAAAAATCAAGATTTTAAAACTCAGGTCGAGAGACATGACGAAATTACCAAATTTGAGGAATGAGTTGAGAAGAGCTAGTAGGTAAATTAAAATGTTCATACCTGGCTCGTGTGATATCGGATTTTTCTGTTCAAACATGCGAATCGAAGCTAACAACGCTAGCTATGATATGGAATTAAAAAATGAAGATTTTGAAACTCAGGTCGAGAGACATGACGAAATTACCACATTTGAGGAGGGAGTTCAAAGGAGCCCTTGAGTAAATTAAAATGTTCATACTTGGCTCGTGTGATATCGGATTTTTGTATTCAAACATGCGAATCGAAGCTACCAACGCTAGCTATGATATGGAATTAAAAAATCAAGATTTTGAAACTCAGGTCGAGAGACAGGACGAAATTACCAAATTTGAGCAGGGAGTTGAGAGGAGCCCTTGAGTAAATTAAAATGTTCATACCTGGCTCGTGTGATATCGGATTTTTGTGTTCAAACATGCGAATCGAAGCTAACAACGCTAGCTATCATATGGAATTAAAAAATCAAGATTTTGAAACTCAGGTCGAGAGACATGACGAAATTACCAAATTTGAGGAGGGCGTTGAGAGGAACCCTTGAGTAAATTAAAATGTTCATACCTGGCTCGTGTGATATCGTATTTTTGTGTTCAAACATGCGAATCGAAGCTAACAACGCTAGCTATGATATGGAATTAAAAAATCAAGATTTTGAAACTCAGGTCGAGAGACATGACGAAATTACCAAATTTGAGCAGGGAGTTGAGAGGAGCCCTTGAGTAAATTAAAATATGTTCATACCTGGCTCGTGTGATATCGGATTTTTGTGTTCAAACATGCGAATCGAAGCTAACAACGCTAGCTATCATATTGAATTAAAAAATCAAGATTTTGAAACTCAGGTCGAGAGACATGACGAAATTACCAAATTTGAGGACTAAGTTGAGAGGAGCCCTTGAGTAAATTAAAATATGTTCATACCTGGCTCGTGTGATATCGGATTTTTGTGTTCAAACTTGCGAATCGAAGCTAACAACGCTAGCTATGATATGGAATTAAAAAATCAAGATTTTGAAGCTCAGGTCGAGAGACATGACGAAATTACATAATTTGAGGAGGGACTTGAGAAGAGCTAGTAGGTAAATTAAAATGTTCATACCTGGCGAGTGTGATATCGGATTTTTCTGTTCAAACATGCGAATCGAAGCTAACAACGCTAGCTATGATATGGAATTAAAAAATGAAGATTTTGAAACTCAGGTCGAGAGACATGACGAAATTACCACATTTGAGGAGGGAGTTCAAAGGAGCCCTTGAGTAAATTAAAATGTTCATACTTGGCTCGTGTGATATCGGATTTTTGTATTCAAACATGCGAATCGAAGCTACCAACGCTAGCTATGATATGGAATTAAAAAATCAAGATTTTGAAACTCAGGTCGAGAGACAGGACGAAATTACCAAATTTGAGCAGGGAGTTGAGAGGAGCCCTTGAGTAAATTAAAATGTTCATACCTGGCTCGTGTGATATCGGATTTTTGTGTTCAAACATGCGAATCGAAGCTAACAACGCTAGCTATCATATGGAATTAAAAAATCAAGATTTTGAAACTCAGGTCGAGAGACATGACGAAATTACCAAATTTGAGGAGGGCGTTGAGAGGAACCCTTGAGTAAATTAAAATGTTCATACCTGGCTCGTGTGATATCGTATTTTTGTGTTCAAACATGCGAATCGAAGCTAACAACGCTAGCTATGATATGGAATTAAAAAATCAAGATTTTGAAACTCAGGTCGAGAGACATGACGAAATTACCACATTTGAGGAGGGAGTTCACAAGAGCTCTTGAGTAAATTAAAATGTTCATACCTGGCGAGTGTGATATCGGATTTGTGTGTTCAAACATGCGAATCGAAGCTAACAACGCTAGCTATGATATGGACTTAAAAAATCAAGATTTTGAAACTCAGGTCGAGAGACATGACGAAATTACCACATTTGAGGAGGGAGTTCAAAGGAGCCCTTAAGTAAATTAAAATGTTCATACCTGGCTCGTGTGATATCGGATTTTTGTATTCAAACATGCGAATCGAAGCTAACAACGCTAGCTATGATATGGAATTAAAAAATCAAGATTTTGAAACTCAGGTCGAGAGACATGACGAAATTACCAAATTTGAGGAGGGAGTTGAGAGGAACCCTTGAGTAAATTAAAATGTTCATACATGGCGAGTGTGATATCGGATTTTTGTGTTCAAACATGCGAATCGAAGCTAACAACGCTAGCTATCATATGGAATTAAAAAATCAAGATTTTGAAACTCAGGTCGAGAGACATGACGAAATTACCAAATTTGAGGACTAAGTTGAGAGGAGCCCTTGAGTAAATTAAAATATGTTCATACCTGGCTCGTGTGATATCGGATTTTTGTGTTCAAACTTGCGAATCGAAGCTAACAACGCTAGCTATGATATGGAATTAAAAAATCAAGATTTTGAAGCTCAGGTCGAGAGACATGACGAAATTACCAAATTTGAGGAGTGAGTTTAGAAGAGCTAGTAGGTAAATTAAAATGTTCATACCTGGGTCGTGTGATATCGGATTCTTGTGTTCAAACATGCGAATCGAAGCTAACAACGCTAGCTATGATATGGAATTAAAAAATCAAGATTTTGAAACTCAGGTCGAGAGACATGACGAAATTACCACATTTGAGGAGGGAGTTCAAAGGAGCCCTTGAGTAAATTAAAATATGTTCATACCTGGCTCGTGTGATATCGGATTTTTGTGTTGAAACTTGCGAATCGAAGCTAACAACGCTAGCTATGATATGGAATTAAAAAATCAAGATTTTGAAGCTCAGGTCGAGAGACATGACGAAATTACATAATTTGAGGAGGGACTTGAGAAGAGCTAGTAGGTAAATTAAAATGTTCATACCTGGCGAGTGTGATATCGGATTTTTGTGTTCAAACATGCGAATCGAAGCTAACAACGCTAGCTATGATATGGAATTAAAAAATGAAGATTTTGAAACTCAGGTCGAGATACATGACGAAATTACCAAATTTGAGGAGGGAGTTCAAAGGAGCCCTTGAGTAAATTAAAATGTTCATACCTGGCTCGTGTGATATCGGATTTTTGTATTCAAACATGCGAATCGAAGCCAACAACGCTAGCTATGATATGGAATTAAAAAATCAAGATTTTGAAACTCAGGTCGAGAGACATGACGAAATTACCACATTTGAGGAGGGAGTTCAAAGGAGCCCTTGAGTAAATTAAAATGTTCATACCTGGCTCGTGTGATATCGGATTTTTGTATTCAAACATGCGAATCGAAGCTAACAACGCTAGCTATGATAAGGAATTAAAAAATCAAGATTTTGAAACTCAGGTCGAGAGACATGACGAAATTACCAAATTTGAGGAGGGAGTTGAGAGGAACCCTTGAGTAAATTAAAATGTTCATACCTGGCTCGTGTGATATCGGATTTTTGTGTTCAAACTTGCGAATCGAAGCTAACAACGCTAGCTATGATATGGAATTAAAAAATCAAGATTTTGAAACTCAGGTCGAGAGACATGACGAAATTACCAAATTTGAGGAGGGAGTTGAGAGGAACCCTTGAGTAAATTAAAATGTTCATACCTGGCGAGTGTGATATCGGATTTTTGTGTTCAAACATGCGAATCGAAGCTAACAACGCTAGCTATCATATGGAATTAAAAAATCAAGATTTTGAAACTCAGGTCGAGAGACATGACGAAATTACCAAATTTGAGGACTAAGTTGAGAGGAGCCCTTGAGTAAATTAAAATATGTTCATACCTGGCTCGTGTGATATCGGATTTTTGTGTTCAAACTTGCGAATCGAAGCTAACAACGCTAGCTATGATATGGAATTAAAAAATCAAGATTTTGAAGCTCAGGTCGAGAGACAGGACGAAATTACCAAATTTGAGCAGGGAGTTGAGAGGAGCCCTTGAGTAAATTAAAATGTTCATACCTGGCTCGTGTGATATCGGATTTTTGTGTTCAAACATGCGAATCGAAGCTAACAACGCTAGCTATCATATGGAATTAAAAAATCAAGATTTTGAAACTCAGGTCGAGAGACATGACGAAATTACCACATTTGAGGAGGGAGTTCAAAGGAGCCCTTGAGTAAATTAAAATATGTTCATACCTGGCTCGTGTGATATCGGATTTTTGTGTTCAAACTTGCGAATCGAAGCTAACAACGCTAGCTATGATATGGAATTAAAAAATCAAGATTTTGAAGCTCAGGTCGAGAGACATGACGAAAATACATAATTTGAGGAGGGACTTGAGAAGAGCTAGTAGGTAAATTGAAATGTTCATACCTGGCGAGTGTGATATCGGATTTTTGTGTTCAAACATGCGAATTGAAGCTAACAACGCTAGCTATGAT
The DNA here is from genome assembly GCF_043228905.1 of Azolla caroliniana. Taxonomy (NCBI): domain Eukaryota; kingdom Viridiplantae; phylum Streptophyta; class Polypodiopsida; order Salviniales; family Salviniaceae; genus Azolla; species Azolla caroliniana. The sequence continues at coordinate 27,129 of NW_028230492.1, read as the reverse complement.
ATGGAATTAAAAAATCAAGATTTTGAAGCTCAGGTCGAGAGACATGACGAAATTACATAATTTGAGGAGGGACTTGAGAAGAGCTAGTAGGTAAATTAAAATGTTCATACCTGGCTCGTGTGATATCGGATTTTTGTATTCAAACATGCGAATCGAAGCCAACAACGCTAGCTATGATATGGAATTAAAAAATCAAGATTTTGAAACTCAGGTCGAGAGACATGACGAAATTACCACATTTGAGGAGGGAGTTCAAAGGAGCCCTTGAGTAAATTAAAATGTTCATACCTGGCTCGTGTGATATCGGATTTTTGTATTCAAACATGCGAATCGAAGCTAACAACGCTAGCTATGATAAGGAATTAAAAAATCAAGATTTTGAAACTCAGGTCGAGAGACATGACGAAATTACCAAATTTGAGGAGGGCGTTGAGAGGAACCCTTGAGTAAATTAAAATGTTCATACCTGGCTCGTGTGATATCGTATTTTTGTGTTCAAACATGCGAATCGAAGCTAACAACGCTAGCTATGATATGGAATTAAAAAATCAAGATTTTGAAACTCAGGTCGAGAGACATGACGAAATTACCAAATTTGAGCAGGGAGTTGAGAGGAGCCCTTGAGTAAATTAAAATATGTTCATACCTGGCTCGTGTGATATCGGATTTTTGTGTTCAAACATGCGAATCGAAGCTAACAACGCTAGCTATCATATTGAATTAAAAAATCAAGATTTTGAAACTCAGGTCGAGAGACATGACGAAATTACCAAATTTGAGGACTAAGTTGAGAGGAGCCCTTGAGTAAATTAAAATATGTTCATACCTGGCTCGTGTGATATCGGATTTTTGTGTTCAAACTTGCGAATCGAAGCTAACAACGCTAGCTATGATATGGAATTAAAAAATCAAGATTTTGAAGCTCAGGTCGAGAGACATGACGAAATTACATAATTTGAGGAGGGACTTGAGAAGAGCTAGTAGGTAAATTAAAATGTTCATACCTGGCGAGTGTGATATCGGATTTTTGTGTTCAAACATGCGAATCGAAGCTAACAACGCTAGCTATGATATGGAATTAAAAAATGAAGATTTTGAAACTCAGGTCGAGAGACATGACGAAATTACCACATTTGAGGAGGGAGTTCAAAGGAGCCCTTGAGTAAATTAAAATGTTCATACTTGGCTCGTGTGATATCGGATTTTTGTATTCAAACATGCGAATCGAAGCTACCAACGCTAGCTATGATATGGAATTAAAAAATCAAGATTTTGAAACTCAGGTCGAGAGACAGGACGAAATTACCAAATTTGAGCAGGGAGTTGAGAGGAGCCCTTGAGTAAATTAAAATGTTCATACCTGGCTCGTGTGATATCGGATTTTTGTGTTCAAACATGCGAATCGAAGCTAACAACGCTAGCTATCATATGGAATTAAAAAATCAAGATTTTGAAACTCAGGTCGAGAGACATGACGAAATTACCAAATTTGAGGAGGGCGTTGAGAGGAACCCTTGAGTAAATTAAAATGTTCATACCTGGCTCGTGTGATATCGTATTTTTGTGTTCAAACATGCGAATCGAAGCTAACAACGCTAGCTATGATATGGAATTAAAAAATCAAGATTTTGAAACTCAGGTCGAGAGACATGACGAAATTACCAAATTTGAGCAGGGAGTTGAGAGGAGCCCTTGAGTAAATTAAAATATGTTCATACCTGGCTCGTGTGATATCGGATTTTTGTGTTCAAACATGCGAATCGAAGCTAACAACGCTAGCTATCATATTGAATTAAAAAATCAAGATTTTGAAACTCAGGTCGAGAGACATGACGAAATTACCAAATTTGAGGACTAAGTTGAGAGGAGCCCTTGAGTAAATTAAAATATGTTCATACCTGGCTCGTGTGATATCGGATTTTTGTGTTCAAACTTGCGAATCGAAGCTAACAACGCTAGCTATGATATGGAATTAAAAAATCAAGATTTTGAAGCTCAGGTCGAGAGACATGACGAAATTACATAATTTGAGGAGGGACTTGAGAAGAGCTAGTAGGTAAATTAAAATGTTCATACCTGGCGAGTGTGATATCGGATTTTTGTGTTCAAACATGCGAATCGAAGCTAACAACGCTAGCTATGATATGGAATTAAAAAATGAAGATTTTGAAACTCAGGTCGAGAGACATGACGAAATTACCACATTTGAGGAGGGAGTTCAAAGGAGCCCTTGAGTAAATTAAAATGTTCATACTTGGCTCGTGTGATATCGGATTTTTGTATTCAAACATGCGAATCGAAGCTACCAACGCTAGCTATGATATGGAATTAAAAAATCAAGATTTTGAAACTCAGGTCGAGAGACAGGACGAAATTACCAAATTTGAGCAGGGAGTTGAGAGGAGCCCTTGAGTAAATTAAAATGTTCATACCTGGCTCGTGTGATATCGGATTTTTGTGTTCAAACACGCGAATCGAAGCTAACAACGCTAGCTATCATATGGAATTAAAAAATCAAGATTTTGAAACTCAGGTCAAGAGACATGACGAAATTACCACATTTGAGGAGGGAGTTCAAAGGAGCCCTTGAGTAAATTAAAATATGTTCATACCTGGCTCGTGTGATATCGGATTTTTGTGTTCAAACTTGCGAATCGAAGCTAACAACGCTAGCTATGATATGGAATTAAAAAATCAAGATTTTGAAACTCAGGTCGAGAGACATGACGAAATTACCACATTTGAGGAGGGAGTTCAAAGGAGCCCTTGAGTAAATTAAAATGTTCATACCTGGCTCGTGTGATATCGGATTTTTGTGTTCAAACTTGCGAATCGAAGCTAACAACGCTAGCTATGATATGGAATTAAAAAATCAAGATTTTGAAGCTCAGGTCGAGAGACATGACGAAATTACATAATTTGAGGAGGGACTTGAGAAGAGCTAGTAGGTAAATTAAAATGTTCATACCTGGCGAGTGTGATATCGGATTTTTGTGTTCAAACATGCGAATCGAAGCTAACAACGCTAGCTATGATATGGAATTAAAAAATCAAGATTTTTAAACTCAGGTCGAGAGACATGACGAAATTACCAAATTTGAGGAATGAGTTGAGAAGAGCTAGTAGGTAAATTAAAATGTTCATACCTGGCTCGTGTGATATCGGATTTTTGTGTTCAAACTTGCGAATCGAAGCTAACAACGCTAGCTATGATATGGAATTAAAAAATCAAGATTTTGAAGCTCAGGTCGAGAGACATGACGAAATTACATAATTTGAGGAGGGACTTGAGAAGAGCTAGTAGGTAAATTAAAATGTTCATACCTGGCGAGTGTGATATCGGATTTTTGTATTCAAACATGCGAATCGAAGCTAACAACGCTAGCTATGATATGGAATTAAAAAATGAAGATTTTGAAACTCAGGTCGAGATACATGACGAAATTACCAAATTTGAGGAGGGAGTTCAAAGGAGCCCTTGAGTAAATTAAAATGTTCATACCTGGCTCGTGTGATATCGGATTTTTGTGTTCAAACATGCGAATCGAAGCTAAGAACGCTAGCTATCATATGGAATTAAAAAATCAAGATTTTGAAACTCAGGTCGAGAGACATGACGAAATTACATAATTTGAGCAGGGAGTTGAGAGGAGCCCTTGAGTAAATTAAAATGTTCATACTTGGCTCGTGTGATATCGGATTTTTGTGTTCAAACTTGCGAATCGAAGCTAACAACGCTAGCTATGATATGGAATTAAAAAATCAAGATTTTAAAACTCAGGTCGAGAGCCATGACGAAATTACCACAGTTGAGGAGGGACTTTAAAGGAGCCCTTGAGTAAATTAAAATGTTCATACCTGGCTCGTGTGATATCGGATTTTTGTGTTCAAACTTGCGAATCGAAGCTAACAACGCTAGCTATGATATGGAATTAAAAAATCAAGATTTTAAAACTCAGGTCGAGAGACATGACGAAATTACCAAATTTGAGGAATGAGTTGAGAAGAGCTAGTAGGTAAATTAAAATGTTCATACCTGGCGAGTGTGATATCGGATTTTTGTGTTCAAACATGCGAATCGAAGCTAACAACGCTAGCTATGATATGGAATTAAAAAATCAAGCTTTTGAAACTCAGGTCGAGAGACATGACGAAATTACCACATTTGAGGAGGGAGTTCACAAGAGCTCTTGAGTAAATTAAAATGTTCATACCTGGCGAGTGTGATATCGGATTTGTGTGTTCAAACATGCGAATCGAAGATAACAATGCTAGCTACGATATGGAATTAAAAAATCAAGATTTTGAAACTCAGGTCGAGAGACATGACGAAATTACCAAATTTGAGCAGGGAGTTGAGAGGAGCCCTTGAGTAAATTAAAATGTTCATACCTGGCGAGTGTGATATCGGATTTTTGTGTTCAAACTTGCGAATCGAAGCTAACAACGCTAGCTATGATATGGACTTAAAAAATCAAGATTTTGAAACTCAGGTCGAGAGACATGACGAAATTACCACATTTGAGGAGGGAGTTCAAAGGAGCCCTTGAGTAAATTAAAATGTTCATACCTGGCTCGTGTGATATCGGATTTTTGTATTCAAACATGCGAATCGAAGCTAACAACGCTAGCTATGATATGGAATTAAAAAATCAAGATTTTGAAACTCAGGTCGAGAGACATGACGAAATTACCAAATTTGAGGAGGGAGTTGAGAGGAACCCTTGAGTAAATTAAAATGTTCATACCTGGCGAGTGTGATATCGGATTTTTGTGTTCAAACATGCGAATTGAAGCTAACAACGCTAGCTATGATATGGAATTAAAAAATCAAGATTTTGAAACTCAGGTCGAGAGACATGACGAAATTACCAAATTTGAGGACTAAGTTGAGAGGAGCCCTTGAGTAAATTAAAATATGTTCATACCTGGCTCGTGTGATATCGGATTTTTGTGTTCAAACTTGCGAATCGAAGCTAACAACGCTAGCTATGATATGGAATTAAAAAATCAAGATTTTGAAACTCAGGTCGAGAGACATGACGAAATTACCAAATTTGAGGAGGGAGTTGAGAGGAACCCTTGAGTAAATTAAAATGTTCATACCTGGCGAGTGTGATATCGGATTTTTGTGTTCAAACATGCGAATCGAAGCTAACAACGCTAGCTATCATATGGAATTAAAAAATCAAGATTTTGAAACTCAGGTCGAGAGACATGACGAAATTACCAAATTTGAGGACTAAGTTGAGAGGAGCCCTTGAGTAAATTAAAATATGTTCATACCTGGCTCGTGTGATATCGGATTTTTGTGTTCAAACTTGCGAATCGAAGCTAACAACGCTGGCTATGATATGGAATTAAAAAATCAAGATTTTGAAGCTCAGGTCGAGAGACAGGACGAAATTACCAAATTTGAGCAGGGAGTTGAGAGGAGCCCTTGAGTAAATTAAAATGTTCATACCTGGCTCGTGTGATATCGGATTTTTGTGTTCAAACATGCGAATCGAAGCTAACAACGCTAGCTATCATATGGATTTAAAAAATCAAGCTTTTGAAACTCAGGTCGAGAGACATGACGAAATTACCACATTTGAGGAGGGAGTTCAAAGGAGCCCTTGAGTAAATTAAAATATGTTCATACCTGGCTCGTGTGATATCGGATTTTTGTGTTCAAACTTGCGAATCGAAGCTAACAACGCTAGCTATGATATGGAATTAAAAAATCAAGATTTTGAAGCTCAGGTCGAGAGACAGGACGAAATTACCAAATTTGAGCAGGGAGTTGAGAGAAGCCCTTGAGTAAATTAAAATGTTCATACCTGGCTCGTGTGATATCGGATTTTTGTGTTCAAACTTGCGAATCGAAGCTAACAACGCTAGCTATGATATGGAATTAAAAAATCAAGATTTTAAAACTCAGGTCGAGAGACATGACGAAATTACCAAATTTGAGGAATGAGTTGAGAAGAGCTAGTAGGTAAATTAAAATGTTCATACCTGGCGAGTGTGATATCGGATTTTTCTGTTCAAACATGCGAATCGAAGCTAACAACGCTAGCTATGATCTGGAATTAAAAAATCAAGCTTTTGAAACTCAGGTCGAGAGACATGACGAAATTACCACATTTGAGGAGGGAGTTCACAAGAGCTCTTGAGTAAATTAAAATGTTCATACCTGGCGAGTGTGATATCGGATTTGTGTGTTCAAACATGCGAATCGAAGATAACAATGCTAGCTATGATATGGAATTAAAAAATCAAGATTTTGAAACTCAGGTCGAGAGACATGACGAAATTACCAAATTTGAGCAGGGAGTTGAGAGGAGCCCTTGAGTAAATTAAAATGTTCATACCTGGCGAGTGTGATATCGGATTTTTGTGTTCAAACTTGCGAATCGAAGCTAACAACGCTAGCTATGATATGGACTTAAAAAATCAAGATTTTGAAACTCAGGTCGAGAGACATGACGAAATTACCACATTTGAGGAGGGAGTTCAAAGGAGCCCTTGAGTAAATTAAAATGTTCATACCTGGCTCGTGTGATATCGGATTTTTGTATTCAAACATGCGAATCGAAGCTAACAACGCTAGCTATGATATGGAATTAAAAAATCAAGATTTTGAAACTCAGGTCGAGAGACATAACGAAATTACCAAATTTGAGGAGGGAGTTGAGAGGAACCCTTGAGTAAATTAAAATGTTCATACCTGGCGAGTGTGATATCGGATTTTTGTGTTCAAACATGCGAATCGAAGCTAACAACGCTAGCTATCATATGGAATTAAAAAATCAAGATTTTGAAACTCAGGTCGAGAGACATGACGAAATTACCAAATTTGAGGACTAAGTTGAGAGGAGCCCTTGAGTAAATTAAAATATGTTCATACCTGGCTCGTGTGATATCGGATTTTTGTGTTCAAACTTGCGAATCGAAGCTAACAACGCTGGCTATGATATGGAATTAAAAAATCAAGATTTTGAAGCTCAGGTCGAGAGACAGGACGAAATTACCAAATTTGAGCAGGGAGTTGAGAGGAGCCCTTGAGTAAATTAAAATGTTCATACCTGGCTCGTGTGATATCGGATTTTTGTGTTCAAACATGCGAATCGAAGCTAACAACGCTAGCTATCATATGGAATTAAAAAATCAAGCTTTTGAAACTCAGGTCGAGAGACATGACGAAATTACCACATTTGAGGAGGGAGTTCAAAGGAGCCCTTGAGTAAATTAAAATATGTTCATACCTGGCTCGTGTGATATCGGATTTTTGTGTTCAAACTTGCGAATCGAAGCTAACAACGCTAGCTATGATATGGAATTAAAAAATCAAGATTTTGAAGCTCAGGTCGAGAGACATGACGAAAATACATAATTTGAGGAGGGACTTGAGAAGAGCTAGTAGGTAAATTGAAATGTTCATACCTGGCGAGTGTGATATCGGATTTTTGTGTTCAAACATGCGAATCGAAGCTAACAACGCTAGCTATGATATGGAATTAAAAAATTAAGATTTTGAAACTCAGGTCGAGATACATGACGAAATTACCAAATTTGAGGAGGGAGTTCAAAGGAGCCCTTGAGTAAATTAAAATGTTCATACCTGGCTCGTGTGATATCGGATTTTTGTATTCAAACATGCGAATCGAAGCCAACAACGCTAGCTATGATATGGAATTAAAAAATCAAGATTTTGAAACTCAGGTCGAGAGACATGACGAAATTACCACATTTGAGGAGGGAGTTCAAAGGAGCCCTTGAGTAAATTAAAATGTTCATACCTGGCTCGTGTGATATCGGATTTTTGTATTCAAACATGCGAATCGAAGCTAACAACGCTAGCTATGATATGGAATTAGAAAATCAAGATTTTGAAACTCAGGTCGAGAGACATGACGAAATTACCAAATTTGAGGAGGGAGTTGAGAGGAACCCTTGAGTAAATTAAAATGTTCATACCTGGCGAGTGTGATATCGGATTTTTGTGTTCAAACATGCGAATCGAAGCTAACAACGCTAGCTATCATATGGACTTAAAAAATCAAGATTTTAAAACTCAGGTCGAGAGACATGACGAAATTACCAAATTTGAGGAATGAGTTGAGAAGAGCTAGTAGGTAAAGTAAAATGTTCATACCTGGCTCGTGTGATATCGGATTTTTGTGTTCAAACTTGCGAATCGAAGCTAACAACGCTAGCTATGATATGGACTTAAAAAATCAAGATTTTGAAACTCAGGTCGAGAGACATGACGAAATTACCACATTTGAGGAGGGAGTTCACAAGAGCTCTTGAGTAAATTAAAATGTTCATACCTGACGAGTGTGATATCGGATTTGTGTGTTTAAACATGCGAATCGAAGATAACAATGCTAGCTATGATATGGAATTAAAAAATCAAGATTTTGAAACTCAGGTCGAGAGACATGACGAAATTACCACATTTGAGGAGGGAGTTCAAAGGAGCCCTTGAGTAAATTAAAATGTTCATACCTGGCTCGTGTGATATCGGATTTTTGTATTCAAACATGCGAATCGAAGCCAACAACGCTAGCTATGATATGGAATTAAAAAATCAAGATTTTGAAACTCAGGTCGAGAGACATGACGAAATTACCACATTTGAGGAGGGAGTTCAAAGGAGCCCTTGAGTAAATTAAAATGTTCATACCTGGCTCGTGTGATATCGGATTTTTGTATTCAAACATGCGAATCGAAGCTACCAACGCTAGCTATGATATGGAATTAAAAAATCAAGATTTTGAAACTCAGGTCGAGAGACATGACGAAATTACCACATTTGAGGAGGGAGTTCAAAGGAGCCCTTGAGTAAATTAAAATATGTTCATACCTGGCTCGTGTGATATCGGATTTTTGTGTTCAAACTTGCGAATCGAAGCTAACAACGCTAGCTATGAGATGGAATTAAAAAATCAAGATTTTGAAGCTCAGGTCGAGAGACATGACGAAATTACCACATTTGAGGAGGGAGTTCAAAGGAGCCCTTGAGTAAATTAAAATGTTCATACCTGGCTCGTGTGATATCGGATTTTTGTATTCAAACATGCGAATCGAAGCTAACAACGCTAGCTATGATATGGAATTAAAAAATCAAGATTTTGAAACTCAGGTCGAGAGACATGACGAAATTACCAAATTTGAGGAGGGAGTTGAGAGGAACCCTTGAGTAAATTAAAATGTTCATACCTGGCGAGTGTGATATCGGATTTTTGTGTTCAAACATGCGAATCGAAGCTAACAACGCTAGCTATCATATGGAATTAAAAAATCAAGATTTTGAAACTCAGGTCGAGAGACATGACGAAATTACCAAATTTGAGGACTAAGTTGAGAGGAGCCCTTGAGTAAATTAAAATATGTTCATACCTGGCTCGTGTGATATCGGATTTTTGTGTTCAAACTTGCGAATCGAAGCTAACAACGCTGGCTATGATATGGAATTAAAAAATCAAGATTTTGAAGCTCAGGTCGAGAGACAGGACGAAATTACCAAATTTGAGCAGGGAGTTGAGAGGAGCCCTTGAGTAAATTAAAATGTTCATACCTGGCTCGTGTGATATCGGATTTTTGTGTTCAAACATGCGAATCGAAGCTAACAACGCTAGCTATCATATGGAATTAAAAAATCAAGATTTTGAAACTCAGGTCGAGAGACATGACGAAATTACCACATTTGAGGAGGGAGTTCAAAGGAGCCCTTGAGTAAATTAAAATATGTTCATACCTGGCTCGTGTGATATCGGATTTTTGTGTTCAAACTTGCGAATCGAAGCTAACAACGCTAGCTATGATATGGAATTAAAAAATCAAGATTTTGAAGCTCAGGTCGAGAGACATGACGAAAATACATAATTTGAGGAGGGACTTGAGAAGAGCTAGTAGGTAAATTGAAATGTTCATACCTGGCGAGTGTGATATCGGATTTTTGTGTTCAAACATGCGAATCGAAGCTAACAACGCTAGCTATGATATGGAATTAAAAAATTAAGATTTTGAAACTCAGGTCGAGATACATGACGAAATTACCAAATTTGAGGAGGGAGTTCAAAGGAGCCCTTGAGTAAATTAAAATGTTCATACCTGGCTCGTGTGATATCGGATTTTTGTATTCAAACATGCGAATCGAAGCCAACAACGCTAGCTATGATATGGAATTAAAAAATCAAGATTTTGAAACTCAGGTCGAGAGACATGACGAAATTACCACATTTGAGGAGGGAGTTCAAAGGAGCCCTTGAGTAAATTAAAATGTTCATACCTGGCTCGTGTGATATCGGATTTTTGTATTCAAACATGCGAATCGAAGCTAACAACGCTAGCTATGATATGGAATTAGAAAATCAAGATTTTGAAACTCAGGTCGAGAGACATGACGAAATTACCAAATTTGAGGAGGGAGTTGAGAGGAACCCTTGAGTAAATTAAAATGTTCATACCTGGCGAGTGTGATATCGGATTTTTGTGTTCAAACATGCGAATCGAAGCTAACAACGCTAGCTATCATATGGACTTAAAAAATCAAGATTTTAAAACTCAGGTCGAGAGACATGACGAAATTACCAAATTTGAGGAATGAGTTGAGAAGAGCTAGTAGGTAAAGTAAAATGTTCATACCTGGCTCGTGTGATATCGGATTTTTGTGTTCAAACTTGCGAATCGAAGCTAACAACGCTAGCTATGATATGGACTTAAAAAATCAAGATTTTGAAACTCAGGTCGAGAGACATGACGAAATTACCACATTTGAGGAGGGAGTTCACAAGAGCTCTTGAGTAAATTAAAATGTTCATACCTGACGAGTGTGATATCGGATTTGTGTGTTTAAACATGCGAATCGAAGATAACAATGCTAGCTATGATATGGAATTAAAAAATCAAGATTTTGAAACTCAGGTCGAGAGACATGACGAAATTACCACATTTGAGGAGGGAGTTCAAAGGAGCCCTTGAGTAAATTAAAATGTTCATACCTGGCTCGTGTGATATCGGATTTTTGTATTCAAACATGCGAATCGAAGCCAACAACGCTAGCTATGATATGGAATTAAAAAATCAAGATTTTGAAACTCAGGTCGAGAGACATGACGAAATTACCACATTTGAGGAGGGAGTTCAAAGGAGCCCTTGAGTAAATTAAAATGTTCATACCTGGCTCGTGTGATATCGGATTTTTGTATTCAAACATGCGAATCGAAGCTACCAACGCTAGCTATGATATGGAATTAAAAAATCAAGATTTTGAAACTCAGGTCGAGAGACATGACGAAATTACCACATTTGAGGAGGGAGTTCAAAGGAGCCCTTGAGTAAATTAAAATATGTTCATACCTGGCTCGTGTGATATCGGATTTTTGTGTTCAAACTTGCGAATCGAAGCTAACAACGCTAGCTATGAGATGGAATTAAAAAATCAAGATTTTGAAGCTCAGGTCGAGAGACATGACGAAATTACCACATTTGAGGAGGGAGTTCAAAGGAGCCCTTGAGTAAATTAAAATGTTCATACCTGGCTCGTGTGATATCGGATTTTTGTATTCAAACATGCGAATCGAAGCTAACAACGCTAGCTATGATATGGAATTAAAAAATCAAGATTTTGAAACTCAGGTCGAGAGACATGACGAAATTACCAAATTTGAGGAGGGAGTTGAGAGGAACCCTTGAGTAAATTAAAATGTTCATACCTGGCGAGTGTGATATCGGATTTTTGTGTTCAAACATGCGAATCGAAGCTAACAACGCTAGCTATCATATGGAATTAAAAAATCAAGATTTTGAAACTCAGGTCGAGAGACATGACGAAATTACCAAATTTGAGGACTAAGTTGAGAGGAGCCCTTGAGTAAATTAAAATATGTTCATACCTGGCTCGTGTGATATCGGATTTTTGTGTTCAAACTTGCGAATCGAAGCTAACAACGCTGGCTATGATATGGAATTAAAAAATCAAGATTTTGAAGCTCAGGTCGAGAGACAGGACGAAATTACCAAATTTGAGCAGGGAGTTGAGAGGAGCCCTTGAGTAAATTAAAATGTTCATACCTGGCTCGTGTGATATCGGATTTTTGTGTTCAAACATGCGAATCGAAGCTAACAACGCTAGCTATGATATGGAATTAGAAAATCAAGATTTTGAAACTCAGGTCGAGAGACATGACGAAATTACCACATTTGAGGAGGGAGTTCAAAGGAGCCCTTGAGTAAATTAAAATATGTTCATACCTGGCTCGTGTGATATCGGATTTTTGTGTTCAAACTTGCGAATCGAAGCTAACAACGCTAGCTATGATATGGAATTAAAAAATCAAGATTTTGAAGCTCAGGTCGAGAGACATGACGAAAATACATAATTTGAGGAGGGACTTGAGAAGAGCTAGTAGGTAAATTGAAATGTTCATACCTGGCGAGTGTGATATCGGATTTTTGTGTTCAAACATGCGAATCGAAGCTAACAACGCTAGCTATGATATGGAATTAAAAAATTAAGATTTTGAAACTCAGGTCGAGATACATGACGAAAATACATAATTTGAGGAGGGACTTGAGAAGAGCTAGTAGGTAAATTGAAATGTTCATACCTGGCGAGTGTGATATCGGATTTTGGTGTTCAAACATGCGAATCGAAGCTAACAACGCTAGCTATGATATGGAATTAAAAAATTAAGATTTTGAAACTCAGGTCGAGATACATGACGAAATTACCAAATTTGAGGAGGGAGTTCAAAGGAGCCCTTGAGTAAATTAAAATGTTCATACCTGGCTCGTGTGATATCGGATTTTTGTATTCAAACATGCGAATCGAAGCCAACAACGCTAGCTATGATATGGAATTAAAAAATCAAGATTTTGAAACTCAGGTCGAGAGACATGACGAAATTACCACATTTGAGGAGGGAGTTCAAAGGAGCCCTTGAGTAAATTAAAATGTTCATACCTGGCTCGTGTGATATCGGATTTTTGTATTCAAACATGCGAATCGAAGCTAACAACGCTAGCTATGATATGGAATTAGAAAATCAAGATTTTGAAACTCAGGTCGAGAGACATGACGAAATTACCAAATTTGAGGAGGGAGTTGAGAGGAACCCTTGAGTAAATTAAAATGTTCATACCTGGCGAGTGTGATATCGGATTTTTGTGTTCAAACATGCGAATCGAAGCTAACAACGCTAGCTATCATATGGACTTAAAAAATCAAGATTTTAAAACTCAGGTCGAGAGACATGACGAAATTACCAAATTTGAGGAATGAGTTGAGAAGAGCTAGTAGGTAAAGTAAAATGTTCATACCTGGCTCGTGTGATATCGGATTTTTGTGTTCAAACTTGCGAATCGAAGCTAACAACGCTAGCTATGATATGGACTTAAAAAATCAAGATTTTGAAACTCAGGTCGAGAGACATGACGAAATTACCACATTTGAGGAGGGAGTTCACAAGAGCTCTTGAGTAAATTAAAATGTTCATACCTGACGAGTGTGATATCGGATTTGTGTGTTTAAACATGCGAATCGAAGATAACAATGCTAGCTATGATATGGAATTAAAAAATCAAGATTTTGAAACTCAGGTCGAGAGACATGACGAAATTACCACATTTGAGGAGGGAGTTCAAAGGAGCCCTTGAGTAAATTAAAATGTTCATACCTGGCTCGTGTGATATCGGATTTTTGTATTCAAACATGCGAATCGAAGCCAACAACGCTAGCTATGATATGGAATTAAAAAATCAAGATTTTGAAACTCAGGTCGAGAGACATGACGAAATTACCACATTTGAGGAGGGAGTTCAAAGGAGCCCTTGAGTAAATTAAAATGTTCATACCTGGCTCGTGTGATATCGGATTTTTGTATTCAAACATGCGAATCGAAGCTACCAACGCTAGCTATGATATGGAATTAAAAAATCAAGATTTTGAAACTCAGGTCGAGAGACATGACGAAATTACCACATTTGAGGAGGGAGTTCAAAGGAGCCCTTGAGTAAATTAAAATATGTTCATACCTGGCTCGTGTGATATCGGATTTTTGTGTTCAAACTTGCGAATCGAAGCTAACAACGCTAGCTATGAGATGGAATTAAAAAATCAAGATTTTGAAGCTCAGGTCGAGAGACATGACGAAATTACCACATTTGAGGAGGGAGTTCAAAGGAGCCCTTGAGTAAATTAAAATGTTCATACCTGGCTCGTGTGATATCGGATTTTTGTATTCAAACATGCGAATCGAAGCTAACAACGCTAGCTATGATATGGAATTAAAAAATCAAGATTTTGAAACTCAGGTCGAGAGACATGACGAAATTACCAAATTTGAGGAGGGAGTTGAGAGGAACCCTTGAGTAAATTAAAATGTTCATACCTGGAGAGTGTGATATCGGATTTTTGTGTTCAAACATGCGAATCGAAGCTAACAACGCTAGCTATCATATGGAATTAAAAAATCAAGATTTTGAAACTCAGGTCGAGAGACATGACGAAATTACCAAATTTGAGGACTAAGTTGAGAGGAGCCCTTGAGTAAATTAAAATATGTTCATACCTGGCTCGTGTGATATCGGATTTTTGTGTTCAAACTTGCGAATCGAAGCTAACAACGCTGGCTATGATATGGAATTAAAAAATCAAGATTTTGAAGCTCAGGTCGAGAGACAGGACGAAATTACCAAATTTGAGCAGGGAGTTGAGAGGAGCCCTTGAGTAAATTAAAATGTTCATATCTGGCTCGTGTGATATCGGATTTTTGTGTTCAAACATGCGAATCGAAGCTAACAACGCTAGCTATCATATGGAATTAAAAAATCAAGATTTTGAAACTCAGGTCGAGAGACATGACGAAATTACCACATTTGAGGAGGGAGTTCAAAGGAGCCCTTGAGTAAATTAAAATATGTTCATACCTGGCTCGTGTGATATCGGATTTTTGTGTTCAAACTTGCGAATCGAAGCTAACAACGCTAGCTATGATATGGAATTAAAAAATCAAGATTTTGAAGCTCAGGTCGAGAGACATGACGAAAATACATAATTTGAGGAGGGACTTGAGAAGAGCTAGTAGGTAAATTGAAATGTTCATACCTGGCGAGTGTGATATCGGATTTTTGTGTTCAAACATGCGAATCGAAGCTAACAACGCTAGCTATGATATGGAATTAAAAAATTAAGATTTTGAAACTCAGGTCGAGATACATGACGAAATTACCAAATTTGAGGAGGGAGTTCAAAGGAGCCCTTGAGTAAATTAAAATGTTCATACCTGGCTCGTGTGATATCGGATTTTTGTATTCAAACATGCGAATCGAAGCCAACAACGCTAGCTATGATATGGAATTAAAAAATCAAGATTTTGAAACTCAGGTCGAGAGACATGACGAAATTACCACATTTGAGGAGGGAGTTCAAAGGAGCCCTTGAGTAAATTAAAATGTTCATACCTGGCTCGTGTGATATCGGATTTTTGTATTCAAACATGCGAATCGAAGCTAACAACGCTAGCTATGATATGGAATTAGAAAATCAAGATTTTGAAACTCAGGTCGAGAGACATGACGAAATTACCAAATTTGAGGAGGGAGTTGAGAGGAACCCTTGAGTAAATTAAAATGTTCATACCTGGCGAGTGTGATATCGGATTTTTGTGTTCAAACATGCGAATCGAAGCTAACAACGCTAGCTATCATATGGACTTAAAAAATCAAGATTTTAAAACTCAGGTCGAGAGACATGACGAAATTACCAAATTTGAGGAATGAGTTGAGAAGAGCTAGTAGGTAAAGTAAAATGTTCATACCTGGCTCGTGTGATATCGGATTTTTGTGTTCAAACTTGCGAATCGAAGCTAACAACGCTAGCTATGATATGGACTTAAAAAATCAAGATTTTGAAACTCAGGTCGAGAGACATGACGAAATTACCACATTTGAGGAGGGAGTTCACAAGAGCTCTTGAGTAAATTAAAATGTTCATACCTGACGAGTGTGATATCGGATTTGTGTGTTTAAACATGCGAATCGAAGATAACAATGCTAGCTATGATATGGAATTAAAAAATCAAGATTTTGAAACTCAGGTCGAGAGACATGACGAAATTACCACATTTGAGGAGGGAGTTCAAAGGAGCCCTTGAGTAAATTAAAATGTTCATACCTGGCTCGTGTGATATCGGATTTTTGTATTCAAACATGCGAATCGAAGCCAACAACGCTAGCTATGATATGGAATTAGAAAATCAAGATTTTGAAACTCAGGTCGAGAGACATGACGAAATTACCACATTTGAGGAGGGAGTTCAAAGGAGCCCTTGAGTAAATTAAAATATGTTCATACCTGGCTCGTGTGATATCGGATTTTTGTGTTCAAACTTGCGAATCGAAGCTAACAACGCTAGCTATGATATGGAATTAAAAAATCAAGATTTTGAAGCTCAGGTCGAGAGACATGACGAAAATACATAATTTGAGGAGGGACTTGAGAAGAGCTAGTAGGTAAATTGAAATGTTCATACCTGGCGAGTGTGATATCGGATTTTTGTGTTCAAACATGCGAATCGAAGCTAACAACGCTAGCTATGATATGGAATTAAAAAATTAAGATTTTGAAACTCAGGTCGAGATACATGACGAAATTACCAAATTTGAGGAGGGAGTTCAAAGGAGCCCTTGAGTAAATTAAAATGTTCATACCTGGCTCGTGTGATATCGGATTTTTGTATTCAAACATGCGAATCGAAGCCAACAACGCTAGCTATGATATGGAATTAAAAAATCAAGATTTTGAAACTCAGGTCGAGAGACATGACGAAATTACCACATTTGAGGAGGGAGTTCAAAGGAGCCCTTGAGTAAATTAAAATGTTCATACCTGGCTCGTGTGATATCGGATTTTTGTATTCAAACATGCGAATCGAAGCTAACAACGCTAGCTATGATATGGAATTAGAAAATCAAGATTTTGAAACTCAGGTCGAGAGACATGACGAAATTACCAAATTTGAGGAGGGAGTTGAGAGGAACCCTTGAGTAAATTAAAATGTTCATACCTGGCGAGTGTGATATCGGATTTTTGTGTTCAAACATGCGAATCGAAGCTAACAACGCTAGCTATCATATGGACTTAAAAAATCAAGATTTTAAAACTCAGGTCGAGAGACATGACGAAATTACCAAATTTGAGGAATGAGTTGAGAAGAGCTAGTAGGTAAAGTAAAATGTTCATACCTGGCTCGTGTGATATCGGATTTTTGTGTTCAAACTTGCGAATCGAAGCTAACAACGCTAGCTATGATATGGACTTAAAAAATCAAGATTTTGAAACTCAGGTCGAGAGACATGACGAAATTACCACATTTGAGGAGGGAGTTCACAAGAGCTCTTGAGTAAATTAAAATGTTCATACCTGACGAGTGTGATATCGGATTTGTGTGTTTAAACATGCGAATCGAAGATAACAATGCTAGCTATGATATGGAATTAAAAAATCAAGATTTTGAAACTCAGGTCGAGAGACATGACGAAATTACCACATTTGAGGAGGGAGTTCAAAGGAGCCCTTGAGTAAATTAAAATGTTCATACCTGGCTCGTGTGATATCGGATTTTTGTATTCAAACATGCGAATCGAAGCCAACAACGCTAGCTATGATATGGAATTAAAAAATCAAGATTTTGAAACTCAGGTCGAGAGACATGACGAAATTACCACATTTGAGGAGGGAGTTCAAAGGAGCCCTTGAGTAAATTAAAATGTTCATACCTGGCTCGTGTGATATCGGATTTTTGTATTCAAACATGCGAATCGAAGCTACCAACGCTAGCTATGATATGGAATTAAAAAATCAAGATTTTGAAACTCAGGTCGAGAGACATGACGAAATTACCACATTTGAGGAGGGAGTTCAAAGGAGCCCTTGAGTAAATTAAAATATGTTCATACCTGGCTCGTGTGATATCGGATTTTTGTGTTCAAACTTGCGAATCGAAGCTAACAACGCTAGCTATGATATGGAATTAAAAAATCAAGATTTTGAAGCTCAGGTCGAGAGACATGACGAAATTACCACATTTGAGGAGGGAGTTCAAAGGAGCCCTTGAGTAAATTAAAATGTTCATACCTGGCTCGTGTGATATCGGATTTTTGTATTCAAACATGCGAATCGAAGCTAACAACGCTAGCTATGATATGGAATTAAAAAATCAAGATTTTGAAACTCAGGTCGAGAGACATGACGAAATTACCAAATTTGAGGAGGGAGTTGAGAGGAACCCTTGAGTAAATTAAAATGTTCATACCTGGCGAGTGTGATATCGGATTTTTGTGTTCAAACATGCGAATCGAAGCTAACAACGCTAGCTATCATATGGAATTAAAAAATCAAGATTTTGAAACTCAGGTCGAGAGACATGACGAAATTACCAAATTTGAGGACTAAGTTGAGAGGAGCCCTTGAGTAAATTAAAATATGTTCATACCTGGCTCGTGTGATATCGGATTTTTGTGTTCAAACTTGCGAATCGAAGCTAACAACGCTGGCTATGATATGGAATTAAAAAATCAAGATTTTGAAGCTCAGGTCGAGAGACAGGACGAAATTACCAAATTTGAGCAGGGAGTTGAGAGGAGCCCTTGAGTAAATTAAAATGTTCATACCTGGCTCGTGTGATATCGGATTTTTGTGTTCAAACATGCGAATCGAAGCTAACAACGCTAGCTATCATATGGAATTAAAAAATCAAGATTTTGAAACTCAGGTCGAGAGACATGACGAAATTACCACATTTGAGGAGGGAGTTCAAAGGAGCCCTTGAGTAAATTAAAATATGTTCATACCTGGCTCGTGTGATATCGGATTTTTGTGTTCAAACTTGCGAATCGAAGCTAACAACGCTAGCTATGATATGGAATTAAAAAATCAAGATTTTGAAGCTCAGGTCGAGAGACATGACGAAAATACATAATTTGAGGAGGGACTTGAGAAGAGCTAGTAGGTAAATTGAAATGTTCATACCTGGCGAGTGTGATATCGGATTTTTGTGTTCAAACATGCGAATCGAAGCTAACAACGCTAGCTATGATATGGAATTAAAAAATTAAGATTTTGAAACTCAGGTCGAGATACATGACGAAATTACCAAATTTGAGGAGGGAGTTCAAAGGAGCCCTTGAGTAAATTAAAATGTTCATACCTGGCTCGTGTGATATCGGATTTTTGTATTCAAACATGCGAATCGAAGCCAACAACGCTAGCTATGATATGGAATTAAAAAATCAAGATTTTGAAACTCAGGTCGAGAGACATGACGAAATTACCACATTTGAGGAGGGAGTTCAAAGGAGCCCTTGAGTAAATTAAAATGTTCATACCTGGCTCGTGTGATATCGGATTTTTGTATTCAAACATGCGAATCGAAGCTAACAACGCTAGCTATGATATGGAATTAGAAAATCAAGATTTTGAAACTCAGGTCGAGAGACATGACGAAATTACCAAATTTGAGGAGGGAGTTGAGAGGAACCCTTGAGTAAATTAAAATGTTCATACCTGGCGAGTGTGATATCGGATTTTTGTGTTCAAACATGCGAATCGAAGCTAACAACGCTAGCTATCATATGGACTTAAAAAATCAAGATTTTAAAACTCAGGTCGAGAGACATGACGAAATTACCAAATTTGAGGAATGAGTTGAGAAGAGCTAGTAGGTAAAGTAAAATGTTCATACCTGGCTCGTGTGATATCGGATTTTTGTGTTCAAACTTGCGAATCGAAGCTAACAACGCTAGCTATGATATGGACTTAAAAAATCAAGATTTTGAAACTCAGGTCGAGAGACATGACGAAATTACCACATTTGAGGAGGGAGTTCACAAGAGCTCTTGAGTAAATTAAAATGTTCATACCTGACGAGTGTGATATCGGATTTGTGTGTTTAAACATGCGAATCGAAGATAACAATGCTAGCTATGATATGGAATTAAAAAATCAAGATTTTGAAACTCAGGTCGAGAGACATGACGAAATTACCACATTTGAGGAGGGAGTTCAAAGGAGCCCTTGAGTAAATTAAAATGTTCATACCTGGCTCGTGTGATATCGGATTTTTGTATTCAAACATGCGAATCGAAGCCAACAACGCTAGCTATGATATGGAATTAAAAAATCAAGATTTTGAAACTCAGGTCGAGAGACATGACGAAATTACCACATTTGAGGAGGGAGTTCAAAGGAGCCCTTGAGTAAATTAAAATGTTCATACCTGGCTCGTGTGATATCGGATTTTTGTATTCAAACATGCGAATCGAAGCTACCAACGCTAGCTATGATATGGAATTAAAAAATCAAGATTTTGAAACTCAGGTCGAGAGACATGACGAAATTACCACATTTGAGGAGGGAGTTCAAAGGAGCCCTTGAGTAAATTAAAATATGTTCATACCTGGCTCGTGTGATATCGGATTTTTGTGTTCAAACTTGCGAATCGAAGCTAACAACGCTAGCTATGATATGGAATTAAAAAATCAAGATTTTGAAGCTCAGGTCGAGAGACATGACGAAATTACCACATTTGAGGAGGGAGTTCAAAGGAGCCCTTGAGTAAATTAAAATGTTCATACCTGGCTCGTGTGATATCGGATTTTTGTATTCAAACATGCGAATCGAAGCTAACAACGCTAGCTATGATATGGAATTAAAAAATCAAGATTTTGAAACTCAGGTCGAGAGACATGACGAAATTACCAAATTTGAGGAGGGAGTTGAGAGGAACCCTTGAGTAAATTAAAATGTTCATACCTGGCGAGTGTGATATCGGATTTTTGTGTTCAAACATGCGAATCGAAGCTAACAACGCTAGCTATCATATGGAATTAAAAAATCAAGATTTTGAAACTCAGGTCGAGAGACATGACGAAATTACCAAATTTGAGGACTAAGTTGAGAGGAGCCCTTGAGTAAATTAAAATATGTTCATACCTGGCTCGTGTGATATCGGATTTTTGTGTTCAAACTTGCGAATCGAAGCTAACAACGCTGGCTATGATATGGAATTAAAAAATCAAGATTTTGAAGCTCAGGTCGAGAGACAGGACGAAATTACCAAATTTGAGCAGGGAGTTGAGAGGAGCCCTTGAGTAAATTAAAATGTTCATACCTGGCTCGTGTGATATCGGATTTTTGTGTTCAAACATGCGAATCGAAGCTAACAACGCTAGCTATCATATGGAATTAAAAAATCAAGATTTTGAAACTCAGGTCGAGAGACATGACGAAATTACCACATTTGAGGAGGGAGTTCAAAGGAGCCCTTGAGTAAATTAAAATATGTTCATACCTGGCTCGTGTGATATCGGATTTTTGTGTTCAAACTTGCGAATCGAAGCTAACAACGCTAGCTATGATATGGAATTAAAAAATCAAGATTTTGAAGCTCAGGTCGAGAGACATGACGAAAATACATAATTTGAGGAGGGACTTGAGAAGAGCTAGTAGGTAAATTGAAATGTTCATACCTGGCGAGTGTGATATCGGATTTTTGTGTTCAAACATGCGAATCGAAGCTAACAACGCTAGCTATGATATGGAATTAAAAAATTAAGATTTTGAAACTCAGGTCGAGATACATGACGAAATTACCAAATTTGAGGAGGGAGTTCAAAGGAGCCCTTGAGTAAATTAAAATGTTCATACCTGGCTCGTGTGATATCGGATTTTTGTATTCAAACATGCGAATCGAAGCCAACAACGCTAGCTATGATATGGAATTAAAAAATCAAGATTTTGAAACTCAGGTCGAGAGACATGACGAAATTACCACATTTGAGGAGGGAGTTCAAAGGAGCCCTTGAGTAAATTAAAATGTTCATACCTGGCTCGTGTGATATCGGATTTTTGTATTCAAACATGCAAATCGAAGCTAACAACGCTAGCTATGATATGGAATTAGAAAATCAAGATTTTGAAACTCAGGTCGAGAGACATGACGAAATTACCAAATTTGAGGAGGGAGTTGAGAGGAACCCTTGAGTAAATTAAAATGTTCATACCTGGCGAGTGTGATATCGGATTTTTGTGTTCAAACATGCGAATCGAAGCTAACAACGCTAGCTATCATATGGA